>NC_068419.1:5555928-5748428 GCF_023724105.1 Carassius gibelio | reverse complement strand
GTAAATGATTTTGTTTCTCCATCAGAAGACATTTCGAGAAATTTTGCTTTGCATCACTTGCTCACCAATGGATCTTCTGCAGTGAATGGGTGCCGTCAGAATGAGAGTCCTATAAAAACATCACAATAATCCACAAGCAATCCAAATAATGCACGTTTGTGCAAAACAAATTCATCAAGATGTTTAGCGAGTCCTCAATCCATAAGATTGAAATCAGGAGTGAAAAAGACATCTCGTCTGAATCAGGTGAGACATATGCACAGCTCAAGCACTGTTTGGCCAGAAGTAACAGTTTAAATGTAAAACGTCTTACTGATGGATTTCTTTAATGTAAATTACTTTTTTGTGATGTTTTAATAAGCTGTTTGAACTCTCATTCTTTCTTTTTTTTTCTTTTTTTTAGTTATATTTTTGGTGCGTTTATGTCTATATTGCTGATAGAACACTGGAGATATGACCGGAAGGCATAGGACAGAGATAGGGGAGCAAGATCGGCAAAGGACCGCGAATCTGGAATCTAACTCAGGTCACCAAAGGTGCAGTTGTGCCACATGTCTGACGGCACCCATTCACTGTAGAGGATTCTTTGGTGAGCAAGTGATGTAATGCTAAATTTCTCCAAAACTGTTCCCGAACACCTCAAACACAGCCTACATCTTCGATTTTTGGGTGAACTGATCCTAGTCTGTTTTCTGAAAGACTGCTACTCCCCTTTAAAGAAATCCTTGCTTAAATTATAAGACAAACATAGTCATTTCTCAAAAGTTCAAAAGGTATGCAACCAACAGAAATGGTCAGTAAAGAGCTGGCAGATAATTAAACAAAGCGAAATGTTTTTATACGGTTCCCGTGGGCCACAACAGTAGCAAAGTAGGTCGTCTGAACTTTTCAAACCAAACGTTTTATCTCTAAAATGTATTTGGCTCAAGACTGTCATCTCCAATGACCCTTAGCGCTGCATCAAGAAGGGGAAAAAGGACAGAGAATAAAAGCGAGAAGAAAAAACGCATTTCCACTCAGTCGTCCCGGTGTCTAACGTGCTGGCTGCACTGATGAGCTAATAAAACCCACCAAAGTTTTGGACCATTTCTGAAGATGATTGTGTGTCTGTAGATGAGGCTCGGTGCTGAGTGTGACACTAAGATGCCCCGGCTCATTAGGGGGTGGCATCTCTCCCCTCCTCCCCCTGCAGGAGGAGGGGGCCCCTCATGCCCGGGCCCCCATCAATGACTCCCTTTTGTTTCTTAATGTTCAAAATCGATTAAGAGATGATCGGGCCGGCAGCTAATTAAAAAGGAGCAGGTGCCAGAGTGTAAACAGCCGTGGCGCCAGGAGCCGACATAGAGCGGCACAATTATTCATCCCGAACGCTCAGACCTCATAAAGGCGAAAAGGCGCAAAGACAGACTAATGGAGACTGACTCATCCTCTAACACACTCACATTCTCTCTAAGAGTCTGGAGCAGTGCAAGGCAAGACGCCTTAAATGACAGCGATGAGACTGAGGGAAAAACATATGCCCCTCTGAGTCATTCCTACTATCCCAAATTCTCATCATATAATAAATATGATAACATCTTAAAGAGATTGTTCACCTAAAAATGTAAATTTTGTTGACTCAACCTCATGTCGTTCCAAACCTGTATGTCTGTCTTTCTTCTGTGAAACACAAAAAAACAGATGCTGAAAAATGTCTTTGTCCTTATAATGAATGTCAATTGCAATTTGGTGTGAACTATTCATTTAATATACTGAAAAAATTTTACTATATTTACTATACTATATTTAAAGTTATGACATGACATTATTTAGTTTGCTTTTATCAGAATATTGCTAATAAGTGAATATTAGTATGATTTGAAAATCCCCAGGTGCTCTATTATTTATAAGAAATATACCATGTGTTTCTTTGCTTTTTCTTTCTTTCTTTCTTTCTTAATAAAATGTTTTCTTGGGAATTTTGCTGTAATCTGAAGAAACGATCTGAAATGTAGTCAGAGGCGTGGCATATTCTAAACATTACATATAAATATATATTTTAAATTAAATTACATTATAATATATTACATATATATATATATATATATATATATATATACACATACATATATATATATATATATATATATATATATATATATATATATATATATATATATATATATATATATATATAAACATCTTGCTTCAGCATCATATCTCATTTTCATTCAGTTAAACCTGATGTACTAAAAATATAACATAATAATAAATGTAGACAAATGCAAAAATAAATAAACCTGAAATATAAAATGAAATACTGATTTTAAATATTAATAAAAACTAAATATAGTTTCCCAATGACACTATAATGCTGAGCAGGAATAACGACTGATCCAGTTCATTCAGCTTAATAAGAGACGGACACATAAACACAAACAACAGCACTTTGGAAATGTGAGTTTGCGTGTTCTTTATACCGTCTCCATCTCATTATAGCGGAGTTATAATAAGAAACAACGCTACCACGCTGGGCCGGCACATGTCACTGTGTTACCACAGCTATCTCCATCTTATTGACAGACAAGAGAAGGGACATGAAATTTCATTAAAGTGTGACATAGCAGAACATAAATCAGTGTCTTTGAAAACACACATGAGAGTGATAGACAATGGAATAACTCTCTTTGACATGTGAGTTCGCAGCCGCATTGGGGATACTGGGGGATTTCTACAGAGCCATCAAAGAGAGTCATCCAAGATTTGTGGCCTTTCATGTGTCCCAATGGCAGCGCCACAGCGCTAACCATCAAATTTAAACGGGTTACTGTATGGTGCCTCTGAGTCACTTTAAATTAAGTCTTCTGTAAGGATGAATCTGTCGGAAAGGCAAGAGTGTCGATACTGTAGGGATGTATGTGATGAATCTTTTACTTGGCCATTCAGTCTCTATGTGACCTGTACTCAAAGAAACCATTAAGCAGGCTGACTTTATCAAATTCAAACAGAGTTGAAGAATCAGCCATGGTTTTCTGAGACCACGGTAAATGCTTCTTAATGGCAATCTGAGACCATTTACAGCTCGGCTCGAAGGCTAGCGCATGCTGTGCAGTGGTTTGCTGAAGGACAAACTTTAGAAAATGTTTTTCCAGAAACCTTACAATGTCACTAAGCTCTTGTAATGCACAAGGACAGGTTCATGAACTCAGAAATGAGTCCAATCTTTATGCTTACCGTGGCTTCTCAATGGAAGCGGCTATAATGTGCATCTAAACACAGACAAACATGACATTCTGTGCTATTTGTTGATAATGCTTATGTTTCCGTATGCAAAATATATATGTATATAAATGCAAATAAAGCAGCATTTCCACCCCATGTATTCAAAAGATGGAAAGGTAAAAAAAAAATGAAACGGAAGATGTATCCACTGTGTCTCTGTAATTAAATTTAATGAATGCCTACTGGTTTAGATTGCACAGAAAAAAAACTGCTATATACAAATCTATCCACCTCAAGCAAATGTATTTATTTATTTTTTTGTTTAGTAAATGTCATTTTATCACATCATTTTTAATAAAACAAAGTTCTATTCATATTATTCTTATAAAATAATTGTAAACAATTATATTTAAATAAAAATTAGCAAAATTTGCATACAAACAACTTGCTTGAGGCTGTTACATTTTTAAAATTAATTTATTAATTAATTTATTTTATTGTGTTGTATTTGGAAAATTCTTATAGTATTATTTATTATTCTTTTGGATCATTCTTTTTTATTTTTTCAAAATATCAAAAATGAGCATAAATGTTTAAGAAAATAATAAAGTAAACTATTTTGGAATAATATAAATATGTATTATTTGATCAAAATTTCTGAAAACTTGCTTGAGAGGTCAATACATTTTTTGGAATAATAAAAACATAATATTATATTTTATTAAAATGTCAAAAGTGTACATAAAAACAAAGTTGCTTAAGGTGGATAACATTTTCTAAGACCATAATAAAATATTACTACATTTAATTGAATCCAAATTAATTAATATAAATATAATAATAGATTGTTTTATTATATTATAAAATGAATAAATAATAAAAACACTTATCTTCCCCAAAGAAAAACTATGGATCTTTTCATAATTGGAGAGAAACTTAGTTTTCTAAAGCTACTTCACCTCTGAGTTTAATCAGTGCAGCTTGAGAAATTTGAGGGGTTTAGATGGCTAAAATTCCCTTCAGCTCAGACAAGTTCACTAGCCAAACTGCCTCTAAACTGTATCACATTATTTCCACCAGTAATAGTCGTAAATCTGACCTTTAAAACACTGACAATTAAAAATGTATCAAAGCCTGAGAGGGTGGCTCCTGCGTTGACGGTTCACCCACATACAGACGCAGAAAGAGAGAGTCTGGCTGGAACTCACAGTACGGCACCACGGGGGGTCACAGAAAACGAAAAATAACTTCACACACGCCGGCGTGGGGTTCTCCACTGACTCGCTTTTGTCTTTCTCCATTACCGACTGTTTGAAGTAGATAAAACAGTCGGTGTGTAATGGTGGCCCGGCTGACCCGTGTGGCGGCTCCTCTGTCTCTGGCAGTTCCTCAGAGGGGATTGTGGGTAGGAGTGGGATAATGGTGGGTGACTGCTGGTGAGGTGCAATGTTGGATGATATGAAGCTTTAAAAAAAGAACACATAACCTTTGATTGTGCTTCCGGCGGATACGCACGCGTGCCAGTATCTTCACGAGCATCTCTGCCAAAGTCTCTCCGGCAAGGAAGATCACAATGATAATTGACCCAGTGAATCACAAAAGCCTTTATAGAACCAGTGTTGACAGTGCTAATTATTCAAATGTAAAAACGCCATTAAAAACATCATCATGGCTTCTGTTGAAATAGGAACTTGGGGTAAAACAATACTTTCCAGTTCTGGTGCGCCATATTAATTCTGTTGATTGAATGAATTCTGCCAAAAACAAAAAAATATTCATTATAAAAGCATTTTGTTCTCCTTATGTGGAGGAAATTTGCATTTTATTTACAAAGGTGTATTTTTAGTTAGTTTGAATAATTAGTTTGAATAGTCCTTGATTAACAAGATCTGATTCAGTTTGATTCATTGAATGGAATTATAGGACTGATTTCCCAATCCCATTCTATTCTGATTGATTACAATTCTGTTCAATTTTGATTACATTTGCTTCAAATCTGATTTGTTTTGATGCCATGAACTACTGCTGGGTATCAACACTGATTATGAGATTCGTTGTGTTTGGGATTCATGAAGTTCGCAAGATTGATTCAACTGAAGTTGGAATAAGAAAATACTTTTCAGTAACAAAGGGCCAAGTGTAACAAATTAATTATTTAACACAAAATGAAGTCACTTCAATGCATTTCATACTTATTCTGTGCAGTGGTTTTGCGGATCACAAAATGAATTTTTTAAACATCAGCAAGATCCATCGTGTACATCAAATGCTTATTTTCTGGATTACATTATGTACTTGTCCACATATTCTATGATCCCTTTTATGACCAAAATGCATATCTCATGTGCAGTGGCATTCTGTGAAATGCTGAATCACAAAACTATCTAGGTCACATTTTATGTCAAAATTTGAATAAAAAAATACATATTATTTAGCAAAAAAAAGTATATTTTGCATAAAGAAAATAAAGCCTACATTATAGTATGTTTTACCTTTAATAACTGCCCTCCTGTTAGAGATTAACATTACGATTGTCTGTGTGTGTTAAATATGAACATTAACACATTTTCATGTCGCTCATAAATAATAGTTTTACATTTACATAAACATTATGGCACAGAATCCAGTCAAACATGCACTTAAGCCTTGTGTGCATTAAGTGTGCATGTTTGCATATGTATGATTTATAAAGTCAGAAAGACTGCACCTGTACCTGACCCTGTGACCTCTACAAATACTGAGAAACAGTACATCATTTCATGGCTACAGATAAAAGTTTCTACAGATATGTAATCTGTTTTGAGATGGTTTGTGGCTGTGATAGTCTGCTGGCAGTCTCTTGTTTGCTGTGGGCTCTTTCTTCACATCATTCATCACGAAAGCAGTTTACACATAAGAGTGAGGGCCAAGAGCAGTGAAATCTTGGTATGGCCTGGCCTAAGAGTGTCACACACACACACACACACACACACACACACCTCACCATTTTCAGTCTGTCACAGAGCAGTACTACACCACTGATTTCCCATGATTCTATTCTGATTCATCAGACTGATTGAATTTGATTTGTCAATTGTAATAAGGACTGGGAACTAGCACTGATTTCCCAGTTTTATTCGATTCTAAATCACACAGTCATAATGACTTGATTTGATTCCGTTCAGATTTTCTATTAAGTTAAATTAAATTTGGGTTCAGTTTATTTCAAATGTGATTTGATTCAATGTCAGGAACTAGTTTTGGGTTTAAGATTTCAAAAATCATTTAATTTCTGATTTACAAGGTAGTAGTCCTTTTAGTATCAGTGAGATACTAGTTTGTTAAAGTTTGATTAATTTGCCATTTGTCACTGACAATAGTTTTTCTTAAGTATCTGTTAGTTCATTTCATTTCATTTTTAGATCTAATTAATGTAATTTATTTCAGTTTTAGATTTTGTTATTTTAGTACATCAAGTTAAACTAAATGAAAATGATAAATGCTGCCTTAGCAACTATCTGAAATAAAACAAGTTATCAAGAGTTTTGGTTTATTCATTTTTAAAAGAATTATAAATTCAGTTTTAATTTTCTGATTCACAATATTGATTTAGTGTGCATCAGCCCTGATTTCTATTAAATTCAATTAAATTTGGATTCAGATTATTCCAAATGTGATTTGATTCAATGCCAGCAACTAGCTTTTATATATATATATATATATATATATATATATATATATATATATATATATATATATATATATATATATATATATATATATATATATATATATATATATATATATATATATATATATATAGTTTATTAATTTGTTGTAATACATTTTAGTTCAGTTCAATTTTCTGATTTTATTTTCTCTGATTCACAAGACTGATAAGATTGATTCAGCTTAGTGCCAGAAACTAAGGCTGCATTTCCTGATTCCATTCCATTCAACTGCAATTCTCAAGTTTTTGATTTGATTAGTTTCCAATTTGACTCACAAGATCTCGATGTAATTAGATTCTAATTCTGATTCTGATTCAAACAGATGCCAGGAACTAGGGCTTGGTATCACATTTACAAGGTCTTGATCGATTCAATTAAATTCTGAAATAATTTAATTTGGTGTGACATGATATGCAGTTACTAGTTTCCAAAATAAACTACTACCTCCTAAAACTCAACTTCGTCATTCCTTCAAAAGCAAATTTTCACCTGCAGACATGCAGAAGCAGGTACATTCTCTCCAGCACAATCACCAGCCATCCTCTCTCCTACTCTAGTGCCAAATGGACTGTGAGCGATTGAATAAAGACCAGGGTCTTAATTGAGCCCATTCGTCTAGACTCCTATAGCTATTCTTTTCTGTCTAATTACCTATGTGTGTGTGTGTGTGTGTGTGTGTGTGTGTACACTCAATAGCTCTGAGAGGACAGTTCCCTTCCCAGAATCAACGCATGCTGCAGTATAAATTTAGCTGAAGTTAATACAGCATGTTTGCTGTGAAGGACGGCTGTCTTGCTTTTGCCATTACAAAGACAGAAAAACAGTGAAATGTAGTTATATTTTTAAACTTTAAAGCTTTTACATTCTACTAGACTTTACAGACTGATTCACCATAGTTACCTGTAGCAGTAGAACCACTTCTCAATTATTATTAAAAATTATTAACTTATTTTTAGGTCACGCCTCAAAACCATTCAAGCTGGCGGTTATTAAACCTCTTATTAAGAAACCACAACTAGATCCTAGTGAACTGGCAAATTACAGACCTATTTCAAATCTTCCATTTATGTCTAAAATTTGAGAAAATGTTGTGTCTGCTCATTTTTGCTCCTTCCTGCAAAAAAATGATCTGTATGAAGAATTTCATTCAGCATTCAGGCCCCACCATAGCACAGAAACTGCACTTGTTAAAATTACAAATGACTTTCTTCTTGCATCATATCAAGGCTGCATCTCATTGCTAATTTTACTTGATCTTAGTGCTGCGTCCGTCACCATAGATCATGACATATTCAGAGAGGGGTTACAAAACTATACAGGTATTCAAGGCCAGGCTTTAAGATGGTTTAGATCCTACCTGTCTGATTGCTACCACTTTGTTTATTTAAATGGGGAGTCATGTCATTATTACCAGTGAAACATGGAGTGCCACAAGGATCTTTCCTAGGTCCTCTGCTATTTTCAATATACCTGTACATGTTGCCCCTTGGTAATATTATTAGAAAATACTGGATTCGTTTCCACTGTTATGCTGAAGATACTCAACTATATATCTCAACAAGACCAGATGAAACTTTTTAATTATCTAAGCTTACAGAGTGTGTTAAAAATGTAAAAGATTGGATTTTCTTCTATTAAATTCGGATAAGGCAGAGATATTACTTATTGGACCAAAAAAAGAGTACAAAGAATCTTGTAGATTACAATTTGCAATTAGACAGATGTACTGTTACTTCCTCTACAGTCAAATGTCTGCATGTTATATTAGACAGCATCTTGTCTTTTGAAAACCATATTTGCCATGTTACAAAAACTGCATTCTTCCAACTTAGAAACATTGGCAAACTACAAAACATGTTACTTGTTTTTGATGCAGAAAAGCTAGTTCATGCATTCATGACCTCTAAGACTGGACTATTGTAACACAGTGTTAGGTGGTTGTCCTGCATCTTGTCCTCCATAACTCGAAGTCACACAACAGTCCATTTTGCTCTGACTTAGTTTGGAAATATTAACTGGCAACAGGCTTCCTAAAATATAGCCTACAGTTTCACTAGCTTTCATGTGTATGAGTGTGACTTCAGTCTTCAGTGGGGTCAATATGACACATGAGTCAGACAGATATGAAGTCTATAGTGTGACATGTTTGCCCCTGGACTCATAACTCCGCTTAAATATGGGGAGTAGGACGTTACATCACCATAACACACTGTAATATTGTGTCAAAAGGGCGGAAATGGGTTTAGTGGGCCACTGTGTGTCATACGTAAAACCTTCAGTAGATTATACATCGCAAATATCGAAAAATAGAAAAGAATTCAGACTTGTTCTTATTGGATTATAATAAATGGGATGGTAGAACACTGATCTGACCGTTACCTGTATCTTTCCACTTCAAGGAACCGCTGAGCACCGTGACAGAATTTCTTACAGTCGCCATCAATAACTCACTTTGCGTGTACATCTCAATGCATTTAACAAGCTGTCAGGCCCGTGTGTGCTGGAGTGGAATAACTAGATGGTCAGAAACAGCTTACCAGTAATTACACTGGCTAAGCTATAATTTCTATCCACTCTCATTTTGCTTTTCTAAAGAGGGAAGGAGTGATAAAAGTGTATTGTGAGAGGTCTTTTCAGGTGGTCTCAGGTGTGGATACATTAGTCCTAGCTCGCTTTGCCATGTTAATAACCAGATTTATAGGCCACAGACTCTCAGAGAGGAAAATGAACAGCATGGAGCTCAGAGGAGACAGCACCTCTTACACGTGGTCTGGATAAACCCTCTCCAAAGCCAGGGATCTGATCTCTCACAGGTGAGAGAGCATGGGCAAAGCTGGAGATTCTCAACCTGTCCAGTTTGCCTGACCCATCACCCCCTCTGTTTAATTTGAGGATTATCCGGGAAAAAAAGCGCTTTATTGCTCAGGACGGATGTGAGTCTAAAACAGTGGGGAGATAGAAATACGATCAGACAAAAATGGGAGAAAATGTTCAAATATACCAGTCCGAAATACAAAGAGCAAACTTTTATTGCTCTTTCGCATCACAGGAGAGTTAACTAAAGTCTCAGTTGTTTGATTTAAAGTTGAAGTGTGGCACTCGCAAAACATGGCACAGAAAAATTGGCTTAAGATTAGGGGCCGGACTATCTGTTTGGCTGACCAATAGTAGTGTGGGAAAGAAACCTGTTTGAATACAGTCATTATAATGGTGGAACTAGTTTCACAGAAATTACATACTTCGCATATAAATCAAAAAAAATAATTTGATTAAATTCTGTAGGGAAAAAAATTGAAACTGATGAGATAATTGTTGACTATAAAAGTATAGTAAATACTAAAATAAATGCACATTGCACTTTAAATATTTAGCTCTTTAGAAGAATTTGATAGTAAATATCAGAATTCACACTGGTTGCATAATAGCAAATAATACTAAAATAACACTCTTATTCAGATGCATACAAACTTTTCTCAGAAAAAAAAAAGTGATGTGCAGACATTTCAATTTGATGCCATTGCTGTCTAGAAGAAATAATTGATATATTAAAAATATCTCATTCAGGTAATGACAATGTACATTGGCTGTGACGGCTGCTGAATTCTGAGCAGGACACAAAGCTGTTTGGCTTTGTGCATCTCCAGAAAACAATTTAAATGTATGAAGGCTAATGCACTAATATCAATTATGGATGAAGTATTCTAATTTCCAGACTGTTGGTGTCGATGAGCTTTGCATTCTTTTATCTTTGCTCATTAACCGTCAGCATGAGATAACTATTATTTTTCATTAAAAAGGAAAGTTGAGTATGTTATTTGTCTCATCCCTCTCTAGGTCTTGATATAGTGTTCAGTCAGGTGTAACAAGCGTGCTGTGGGGATGTTTGTGAGGACGGCTGTAGATGGCAGAAGATTCGTTTTTGTCAGTCTATCATTACAAAAGAAAACGTTGTAGTTCTAAAATCTGCTTGGATGAACCACGTTTAGTGTAAAATAGTCTATATATGTGACCACACATCAATTAAATTCTATATTTATGTTCCAAATTGCTATGTTGCTTAGCAACTATACAGTTAGACTACATTTCTTGATGAAAAGTTAGTGGTACCTGCTAAATCAAGCACTATAACTATTGCTCATACTCAGGGTTTGGAATTTCAACCCCATAATCCTACATCTTAAACCATCTGTCTAAAACGTTTGTGCAACAGACATTAATGATACTGTACCTCAAATCATGCACAAATGTACTTTCAGACTTATTTTCAATCAAAAAAAAATCCAACAGATTTACAGCTAAGAAGGGGCCATGTTCCTAAAGACCAGAGTATCTTAGAGCAGTAAACAATATAAAATAATAATAATAATAATAATATTTATTTATTAATTTTTATTTTTAAGTGATTAGTATTATTTTAATGAATAAATAAATAAGACAAACACAATATTTATATTTAACCTAAACTGTATTAATTATAAATGATTTTTTTACGTGTAATTATTTTTACAATTACAATAATTACATTTCAATGATTAAATTCTAGTTTAAATGATTATCTTAAATAAAATATCTAGTGCTGCCAAATGATTAATTGCGATTAATTGCATCCAAAAAATTCAATAAAAAATGTGATAACATAATATGTTGGTATACTGTGCATATTTATTATGTATATATAAATACATACACATACAGTATATGCTGAAAATATTTACATGTATATTTATATTCTCATATTTTATATTCTATATAAATATATTTAATACATAACATAGTTTTCTTAAATATATACATGTGTTTGTATTTATATGTATATAATGTACACAGTATACATCTAAACAATTTTGTATGTGATTAATCATGATTAATCATTTGACAGCACTAAAAATATCTAATAAAATAATTTCTGTTCCTAACAACATCCCTTTATAAATGTAAAATCATTGTTTTACATTTTGCTTTCTAAACTCGCTGATTATACTGTTGCTAGTCAATATATATATTTAATATATATAAGTTGTAAGAAAATACTATTTCAGTCTTCCTATTTAAAAAAATCACATTAAATTTAATTTGTTCCTTGTTGTTTCTTAATAATAATAATAATAATTTCAAAGTATATCTGCAACAATTTGTTTGCAACAATTTGTTTATTTGCTATTTTTTCACTGTATACAGTACATACTGTACATATACTATATACCAGCCACACTAATATGTGGATTGTGAACACAGAAATTATAGAACAAGGGCATCTGAAGTTATTAGATCCACTATTTGAGCAATGGAAGAACTAATCAACCTGCTACAAATCACTGGACGTTAGTGACAATTTTAGGATTTTCTTTCCATTTTCAAGCTGGCATTGAGCAAAAATGCAAGTCTTATGAAATAGTGCAGCTTGTTTTAATAACTCCTCTTCTCCTCCCAACTGACATTTACCACACTGAGCTAAATGAGGTGAGTAATATTTTATGAACACAGCTTCCTTTGTAGAAAGATATGGCAGAGGTGGCATAGTTTAACCTTGGTGTGTGGCAAATATCTGTCTCTCTCACACACCCATGATCCTCGGAGGCATACAGAAGACAGCACTCTGGGTACAAACCCCAGACTGAATTCAGAATGAAGGATTGTGGTCATTCCTCTCTTTAACTCAAGGTCTCTGTGGACGTCGCTCTCTCAGTCGATTGCACAGATAGAACCGTTCTACAAGTCATGTCCGAACCTCGACTCCTGCTTTCCCACTTTGCTTTTGATGAATATTTAAAGCGCTAGAATAAAAGCGTTGCAGGTAACCGGCCACATTGATTTTCAGGTGTGGAAATTAGATGTCAAAGTCCAGATGCCGATGTTTAAAGTGAAATGTGGCTGTTTGTGTTCCCGACCGGGCTGTGAGAGGGCAGATCCATTTATTCAGAAAAGAGTTGGAATCGGACAATCTTTCATCACGGTGGTGTGTGTGTAAAAAGCGTTGCATGAATTCCATTACCTGCAACCCAAGAATATACTAAATCAAATCATTTTAATGAACCTAACGTTGTAATTTGGTCTTGGTGGCATTCCAGCATCACACAAATTTCAGCATTTGAAAGGAAAAACATCAACCAAGAGATTAAAACACTGATGATGTCATGCTTACACTTTTGAGTTTAAGGTGGACACTGAGATTTGGTCTTCCATGTTGCAATGCATCTAAAGAAAACATTTAGTTTCCTACTGAACTCTGTGGATAAAAGTCTTTGCTTCAAAGTTTTGGGTTTCGGGTGGTTTCTGTGTAGGTGGTTTTATGAGTGGTCCAAGTTTGAAGAGTCCAACATCAAGTGATATTCATGATTTTAATGTTATGAACTGATAAAAGTATTTAAAACTCCACTAAATGTACCATTTTTGTACTCTCCTTTTTTCCAGATAAAATTTGATTTTTTTCACAGTGTTAAAGGGTCTTTATGCATAAATATTAAAAGCTGCTTGTATATTGTAATTTTAGGATGGCAGTTCCAAATGGGAACAGCATATTTGGAGGTGTCTGGCATAAAATAGTTTTAAAACTCTTTAATTACAATATTCATCAAAGGTCAACACAAATTAGATTTGAAAAATAGCAGGTAATTTCCTCCTTAATTTTGACTGAGGTTATGCAGGGAAAACATCATGATGACAGTTTTAGTTTATCCACAGACTTAATTAAGATAAAGAAAGTGTGTCGTTTTCCAGAAGATATTGGGTCAAAATAAATGAGGAGAAAGTTCTGAAAAAGAACAGGTTTTGCAGTTTAATCAAATTTGGGCAGCAAATTAACATTTTGTGGATGTTAGATTACATTTAACAGAGACAGCATTTTTGGAGTACGTTCAATATAAGAATTAAAATCATAAATATCACCTGAAGTTGGGCTTTTTAAACTGGAACCACCTTAGCAATCCCAGGACAACTCAGATGATAGAATTCACAGTAAATAACACTTCTAGTGTCACAAACCAAAGGCTTCTGGTTTATCCACAGACGTCGCTTGAACTCTGAAGTCTCAAGTCTGAATAGCAGCAGCGCTGTTATTGAGTTTCTCCTTCCTGTCTAGTTCTTTCAAACGCCCTCATTTCCAAAGTATTTACTCCACCACAACGGACACATTGATTTCAAATATGTCTCATGGTTTGTGACTGACGTTCAATGCGTGCAAGGAGCGGTTCTAATTGACAACATCAAACTTTGAGCACGGAATTGATTATGTTGAGATTGTTTAGCAGGGGGCTGAATGACTGCTGAAATATATGATATAATATATGAAATATAATTTGATGGATTTGCCTGGCTGGGATGTAAACATTCTATTACATTAGGTCAAATGGATGAATGCTTTTTACTCTTTATTCCCCTGTTTTGTGAACAATTTGCTTATGCATGCAATCTTTAACATTCTACAGAGAGGAGGAGATTTCTAAAATGTTATAACTATTCTATGTATAAGAATACAAATAATAATATTATTAATTAAATTAAGGTAGAAAATAGGACATCATCTGGAGAAGTCGATGAGATCTTGGTAAATCTCCCAGGATGCAGTTCAACCCTGCCGCTAACACACTGAGTTCAAGTGAAAAAGGTCTAATTCCAGGCCCTCCTCACCTCTCTGAGTCCCCCACCCCTCTCTTTCCTTTCAGAACTAATTGCTGTAATTAATTTGCATGACCTACAGCCAATCCAAGTTCTTTTTATCCCCTGGTCAAGGTATTAGCGAGGTGTGAAATGAATTTACAGCTCTTAGTGGAGGTGAGAGCACAGCAGCATGGTGTCACTGCATGGCAGAAAATCCACAACTGTATACTGCAAAGACAAAAGGGCATATTAGCAGGTCTGTGGACACGGGATAATGGATCATTTTATCTGATTGGTTGTTTGTGGTACCTGAAAGCATTCTATAGAAATATGCATATAAACATGAAGAGTATATATTATTTTAATTATCATAAGAGTGGATTTAATGGTTAAGGTTAGGTTCAGTGTGCACACCTAAAGTGAGCTGAATTAAACAGATTACAAAGTCAATGCGAATTTGCACTCGGTGACGCAAATGGCTCAAATTGGGCGGCTCAGGCTACTCGACTGCAGCGAATGCATGATATTTACCTCAATCATGTCAAAAATGTTATGCTTATTCACACATATTCACAATTTACAAGAGCAAGATCAGCTAATGAAAATGTATTGACTTTTCCAGCCATTTCTGATTACTGAATAAGGATAAAAAGTTTTTGATTTAGACCGTTTTGTGAACTGAATCATTAAAAATATTGAACATCTCACTCTAGAGTAAGAGCAATATCTTTGTCTTTCTGACAAATGCATGACTTTTCTAGGCATTTCTGATTGTTGGATTATAAAATAGTGATAATGATAATGATGATGATGATTTAGACTATTTTGTGAAACAGCCCGACTCAAATGAAGAATATGCTTAAAATAAAAATTCACAAGAGCAATATTTAGATGATTAAGTATTTTAGAATAAAGCATAACTAAAATAAGGTATATTCAAAGTAAAAAATGTCCATGCTTTCTAGGCCTGGTAAACACAATTTTAAAATTCCACATTTTCATGACCATGAGACTCCATTAATTATATATTTAGCTAAAGACTTTGAAAATCCATGCACTTAATCTTAAACCATTTTTCTATAAATCAATGTGTCAAAATGACATTTTTTTTTCCTAATTAAATTTGTAATTCCATTTTTATTAATTATTTCTCACTGCTCAAGGCAGGATCTAAAAGAAGCCCATCTGTTCTCCAGAGAGATGTCATTTCTAAACAGTCCCTATAACGTCACGTTCAAATATTACTCTAGTTTCAGTATAGCTTTATTGGTTATTTTTGCAAACCCAAACAAGAGATGTTTTTTCCACCTGGCTCTTCTCAAAGAGGTTACATCTCATGGGTCTCTGGAGAGGGTGGCATCGTCGTGGGATGTGCCAGAACAGCTTGGTGGTGTTTGCTCAGTGTTGGCTGCAGATTGCCAGCGGAGGAGACACAGATAACAGGGTTTGCCAGCATAACTAGTGACCTTTTCAAACGCCCCACAGGGGGCAATGCTAGTACCATTCGCTGCTTTCCTCGATCTCTGATGCCCCCTCAAGCCTTGGCACTTTTCGGACCCCTGATGCTGAGAGAAGACCCCTACTGCTTGCCACAATCAAAGCTGCCAGTGAAGGTCAACCAGGAGAAAGCCCAGAATCATTCCTTACCATGACACAGATCTGTCAGAAAGATTAGATGGGGTTACATGACATAATATATCAGTGATTATATTCAATACTGCACCAAGGCCAAACTACTTGATGTATGTTATTTTTTTTTTCTTATTCTTGAGACAGAAGCCTTGTGCACGAGTGGGACAAAAAAAAAAAAAAAAAAACCTTGAAACTGTATTTATAGAAGCTAGTTTCCACCAAACCGTTTAAATTAATAAAATAAAGCAACATTCAGAGATATTTACATTACAATTATTCATTTAGCAGACCTTTTTACCCAAAGAAAGTTTAAAATGAGGAGCATCACAAGCTACAAAGCTTGCAGTTATAATGAATAAATGCAATTGCAGTCACAGTTTTGAGAAATAAAATGCAGTAACAAGAAATAGTTGGAAATTAATTGTGACAGATTCGCAGTTAAGAGTTTTATTTTTTATTTTTCTATCTAAATCTAAACTGACCTATAGATCTGAGAAAGTAAAAACACACAGAGACATTTTTGTTTTGTTTTGTTAATCTTAATTGTCTCAAAAATCTGAGGCGATACAAACATTCACAGATTTTTTTTTTTTTTTTTTTTTTTTGATTTGTAAAACTAAATTGTCTGAAAAATCGGAGAATGTACAAAGGTGCGGACCAATGTTTTGTTTTGTTTAGTAAATTTAAATGTAAATTGTCTCATCTGAGAATGTACAAATACAAACAGACTTTTGTTTTGTCTTGTTTTATCTCAATCTAAAACAATAATAAAAACTGAGTAGATGCAAACATGCAATGATGAGACATTTCCAATTCAAATAATCGTTGATTCTTGATTTTCAAGTTGGTGAATTTATGGTTTAAGAGGAAACAGTGACACCAGCTGTCAAAACAGAACAAACCTATTTAATATCAAACAGTGTATGTCCAAATTTATCTCATTTGATCAACCCTGATCATGAAATGTGATGTGATTGGCTGTTCCTGTAGCCAGTCCATTCATATGCAGCACAACTGGTCTCTTTAAAGGGTGAGTTTTGGGCCAGCGTATTTGAGTGCGTGTGTAAGAGTCACCGTTCAGTGTGGATTTGAGAGCAGGTCGACTCTTTCCAGCCCTCAAACAAAGCATAGTGGGTGTGCTGACCCACCTGCAGCCCCTACCTTTCAAAGGGTCGGTTGGGAATGTAGGTCTGTTCCTCCTGTGGAGCAGCTGACAGGTTCACGGTGGTTCAGTTCACAGCGTTCCCGATTGATCCATGTCACAACATGAGAGCCGGATACGAGCGTTCAAAAGCACAAGAACAAGTCATGCAAGAGAGATGTGAGCAGGAAGACAAAGTGAGCTAAAGACAAGGAGAAAGAGATTGTGTTTGAACATTAAAGTGAACATGAAGTCAAAATGAACCGTATTTACTTATTTAATACATGTTTCTAGTCTTATTGTAGAATTATTCTGGTCATAAAATAACCAGTGTTTACCAATACCAAAATAGCAGTCTGTCTTTTCAGTACTCCTTCTCTGGATGCACGGTATCAGGTCTCAATTTGAGAAATTGCACTACACTGATCGCTCCTTAAAGGGATAGTTCACCAAAAAATGAAAATTACCCATGACTTACTCACCTCCAAGTCATCCTAGGTGTAAATGACTTTCTAGTTGCACTTTATTTTACAGTACAACTTTCTTCTCACTGACAAATACAGTCTGAGTTATATAAAAAAAAAATCCTGGTTATTCCAAGCTTTATAATGGCAGTGATTGAGTGTTGATATTCAATAGTCCAATAGAAGCTCAACAATAGTAGGCCATCCATCATGAAAAATGACTTCACAAGTCTCCAGGGGTTTAATATTGGCCTCCTAAAACAAATCAATGCATTTTTGTTATAAAAATTTCCATATTTAAAATGTTATCAACTGTAATATCTAACACACATTTAGATTTACTATTGCTGTCTCACAATTTAAAGTAATTAAACATCCCAAAAAAATATTGGTGTTTTTTTTTTAACAATGGAACTTGACTAAAAGTTACTACAACATTACACATTTTCAGCTTTAAGCCATAAGCATCAAGCAAGTCTTTCAGTTTAGCTTGTGCTAATTCGTTCTCAAATCCATTCGAAAAGACAGAAAAACCCACACATTAAATCTCAGGTCAATACTCGTAATAGGCAAATATGTGTTTTCCGTTAGCAGAGAGGGGTTTCCTATAGTGCTATATTGCAGTCTATAGGCACATTACACACACACTTACCCTCACATCCTAAAGCTTTTGTTATGCATATTAGAGCCATTATGTAGTTGTGAAAAATGTGCAATGAGGGAAGGCAGGAAGTGCAGAGAGCTCAGAGGTATTAATATTCTTCCAGCATCAAAGATATTTCCCTGGAGGGCCCCCTTTAGGCCACACTGTTATTACCATGTCGCTCCATTATCTCCAGCTGTACTTGATATTAAGACAATAATGGAGACAGTGGGATTACTGGCAGGCGACAGGAAAGCATAAAAGCGATTCAGAGAGATGTGGTGAGAAGGTGGGGAGTCACTGGAAGGAAACAGAGGATCATGTGATCTGTACAAGTGCCTCATCCGAATTTTTTTTTTCTAAATGAGCTTTTTGGATTTTTTTCTTTCGTTTTCTATTTTGTAAATAAATGCCGGAACCTAATCTAAACATCTTAGCTGCCTTGGTTGATGTAGTTGTTAAAGCTGCAAAGCTTTCAGCAAGGTAACACATTGAAGAGAACCTTGAAGCTCTTAATGAATCATGATGAATCAAGCATAAAACAGCATAAAACCGTTTCATTATATCATGAGATCTGGTTGGTATCATATAGCTGGATTAGACTATTTTGAACAATTTGTGAACAATGTTTCACTTGTTCATAGAAAAACTAAATTATAAGGTGGAAATTAAAATGTACATCACCAGCATAACTAATTGGTGGCTAATTTCCCCGGTTCTGTGTGATCTGCTTATGCCCTGCTAATGCTTATTATCAACTAATGGTTAGGTTATTTTTTGTACTGTTTATATAAGACTTTTATATTTTTTCTTTTTATCATATGTACGTTTTTTTTTTTTTAATTTGCCCTACACCAACCTATTTATGTATTTATTTATTTTTATTGGTGTCCTGTTTAAATGAGTTAGAAAACAGATGGATCCCGTCATCACTGCAAATTAACCCTTTCATTCAGGGCTCACCAATCCAAAATAAGCTGGCTGTGCAAACTTCTTAATTCTTTTCCAGCTTAATGTTAATAGCAGCAACAGAGTCAGGCTGGCCGATCCTAATGGAAACAGCAGCGGTGCAACGGCGGAGTGTTTTGGACTCTGCTCAGGACGTGGTGAAAGGGAACGGGAAAGATCAGGCCTGTTAACGGGAGCTTCCAGCTTCAGACACTCTCACTAGGAGTAAATCAAGGCCTAATCAGATAAAATGCCCATGCTCAACGATGTTTTTCCAGGAAGTATGGGAAGGCCTGCTCACCCTATTTCAGTAATTTGCCTCTAACCTGACCATTTCCTGCTCACCCATGAACACCATTGGGTTGTTTTTCCACCTGAAACTGAATAAAACCATCATAAACAGATGGTAAGCACACACCGTAATGTTTTTAACCTCTGGCCTACTTTCAGTAAGAAGTGAATGTAACACCAACACTCAACATACTTTTAACATAAAATATTTATGTTAACATAAAATAAAATAAAATAAAATAAAATGGGTTTTTAAAAATTAAACCAAACAAAAATCTAAACAGACTGTAAAATAACATACAGATATTTAAACAAAATAAAATGAACAATTCTAAATCAAACAATTAACTAATCATTACTGACATACAGAGTCATATATGTTTACATCTGTAATTTTATTTATTTTTTAATATGGGAGGAACAATGAAACATTTGGCAACTTTGGTTGAACTTAATATTTTATTGCTGTTTTGTGCATGTTTTAATTGTTACATGCAGTGTAACTATATAGTGATAAAAAAAAAAGGTTTACTGAAACAAACCATACAAACAATCTGATTCGCAAAAATGCTGAACTGAATGAATTTGTAGCATTTGTGCCAAATGGATTGACAGTGTTTGTTTAATACAATAATTAACATATTGTTTTATTGCAAGTAAAAACAATATCTGAGTACTTGTGATGGATCTTCCAGACAAAAGCTGAGATGTGCTTGTCTGAGCGAGTGTGGCTATGTCTGACTGCCATTTACATCAAAAAAAAGCTTTTCATATTTGGCAAGGCACTCATACAAAAATGTTAATGCCTGTTGCCATGGAGATCTTAAAGGGCCACAACATCAGGCCGGAAAATCCAAAGCACAGAATTGAACAAAGAAAAGGCACGGAAATAATGGGCATCAAATATGCACTCGAAAATGTATCGTAATCATAGTCATTTGTATCCTTTTTATTCCCGCAGCATAATACAAAAGTCGAAATCTTACAAAATAATGTGGCTTATAAAAATCATGATCTCGGAATTGACGGAGTGAATGCAATTCAGGGTGCCAAGGTCGATGTTTCATATCAAATCAAAGACTAAACATTGTGCACTCGATGCCTGACCCCTCTGTATAAAACAAACGGGTACAACCCACAGCTTTTTAGTTAGGTCAACTGGCTTCCTAAGTGTGCTGGACTCTCTCACAAATGGCACATCACAGGGGAATCTTGTACTCTAGAAGGAACGCCGAGAAGCGAGTGGCTGTTCATGACTTCCATTAAGAGCATTAGGCCCCTGTCGCCAACCAACCCATCTTAAAACTTCCAGAGCTCAGAGTGCAATGACGATATCACCGCAAAACTGCAATTTCTCCCCGCGGAGCATTATCTGATGCCAAGATTAACCCGAGTCCATCAGCCCACCTGTAACACATTTATGAACAGATAAACAAGAACATCTCTGTTTATGAATGGTGTCATCTAAAAGCTACTATTAACATTAAGTGGTCAAGCTTAAGTCCGACAAATCTTTCTTTAAAAACCCACTTTAAATGTATCATTACCTTTTATTTTACAAAATCACAGCAGAATTCATCATGGCAGAAAAACAGTTAAGATCTTGATGACATAAAACAGCCTTTAAAAAGCATAAGACTTAAACACTAAATGCAACAAATAAAAAAGAAACATCTTAAATAAAACAAAGTTAAATACAGTGATTAACGTGTTTAAAATATTAGGGTCGACACGATTTTTAAATGTTTTTGGAGTTTCTTATGCTCACTAAGTTTGCAGTTGCTCTAATAGAAATAAGTAACACTAAAATTGTGACAAATTAAAATAACTGTTTTCTATTTTATAATTTAAAATGTAGTTTATTCCTGTTTGTAAAACTGACTTTTCGCAGCTATTACTCTGTAATACCAGTCTGATCTCACGGCAATTCCTACATATTTTATGAAGGGGTTGATTCGTAAGAATTAGTACGATCTCACTCATAGAAATTCATAGGTTTTTAGCTCAATCGTACGTATTTTACAAGATCACAGAAATCGTATGAATTTGTCCAAATGACCTACACCTAACTCCGCCCCTAAACTTACCTGTCACTGGGGTCTAAATAAATCGTAATAAATTGTATGAGTGAGGTTTTACGAATTAGCCACCTCATAAAATACGTATGAATTGTTCATGAGATATTGTTGTATGCTGATATTATGATCAAGAAAGATCTCTTCTTATTTTAACCTATTCTGACCCCAAACTTCTGAGCAGTAGTATAACTAAATACTATTATTTTATATATATATATATATATATATATATATATATATATATATATATATATATATATATATATATATATATATATATATATATATATATATATTTCAAAGATGTTTCAATTATTTACAAAGAAATCATATATATACATATATATATATATATATATATATATATATATATATATTTTTTTTTTTTTTTTTTTTTTTTTTTTTTTTTTTTGCTTAGCATATCTATTTGCTGCACTGTAAAACAATACAGTATGACATATTGTACAGCATGTTACTTTCTGTCATGCTGCTTGCTGACAAAAAAAAAAAAGATAGTTTGTTAATGGAAAAGCAACAATGTGAGCTATTGTACTGTTTCACTCTACTGAGAAATGAAGTTAAGTTCTCAGCACTGTTACTTTCAGTCAGTTACTCCCCAGCAATGATGCTAGAAATTTGATCAATAAACTGTGATGAACACGACACTGGAGTGATAATTACAGTGAGTATAATTAAAACTACAAATATGCGCACTTTTGCTGGAGATACAGTGACAAGCTGTCGTAATTACAGTTTTTTTGTTCAGGTCTGCCAAATGTCCAATTAGCAGCTAAGTATCGGCTGAAATTTGATGTCATTGTTCTAACATTCCGTTGGAAAATTTTGAACACACTGAACAGGTGGACAATTGTCTAAGGAAATTACACCTGCTTCTTCCTCTTAAAAAAGTTGCCCCCTCTTCAAACAACTTTAAAGTGCTTCAAGCGTATCACACAATATGGGCTGCTGCTTCTGGTTTCATCTAGTCCTTCAAACACACTCCTCTCAGATCATACTGCATGCTTATGTGAGCATCTGATTTTCTGATCACAACCTGTCTGTCCATCTTACAGAAATTATAGCACATGCAAAAACAACACATCCTACATCCTTTAACCCTTAATGTTATTCCTGATTCTTAGGGTTAGGGATCTGAGCAAACTACTAACCAAAAGTATCCATACATAAATGGCTCCTCAAATCATACAGTTTGTTGGGGAGAAGTGTGAAAAAAAATACATATTTTGAATACGTGATTTTAAATCTCTAAAAAGTAGAGAGGATTGTTATGATTTCTTGCAACATTTTTATGATACATCTATTTATTTATGTATTTATTTGATAATTTCCCCTTAAATTCATATTAGGCTACTTTAATGCATTGGCATGTTTTAGTATATATATATATATTAGTGCTGTCAAAATTAGCGCGTTAACGCATTCGATTAATTTGAAATATTTAACGCGTTAAAAAAAAATAACGCAATTAACGCGGTTGCAGTTTTTTTTATTTCCAGTTGTGGCCTATGACTGTTCAACGTGCAAAGAAATATGGATAAGACCAAGGAAGGACTTTTAGACGGAAAGTTTCTGTATAAAACTCTGCCGGATTACTCTTCAGTCTGCCACAAGAAACATTACTCTTCATTTAGTCTGCCACAAGAAACAGCAACATTAAAATCATGAACTCAAATGTCATTGTTTAAAAAAACAAAAAAAAAATGACTGTAACAGTGCGTAAATCAGACCTTTCATTAACGCTAACGTTAATAAGCTTAAATGAAAATAAACGAAATAATTGTGTAGCGGAGTATTTTTTGTACACAGTGCCGCGAACTGTCAATCACTCCTGTACGCGTACATCACTGTCCTCCTCAGCTGCAGCAACTTGCGCTCTCTCTCTTCATCAAGCTTTAAAACAAAAAGGGGACAAAAAGATCATATTGTTTTTGTGCATAGGCTATAGATTAATTAGATAAATGAATATCTAAATTTGTGCCTTGCCGTCTACGGTATTTTTCAGAACTTAGAAAAAAGATGCTGCAGCCAATGAACAGCCAGCGGGGGCTGCAGGACGACTCAACCTCCGCAGACAGTTTTTAATGTTTATCAGACAATAAATACTCAAGATTTTGCTTTAGTATAACTCACAACGAGTTTCACACACCTTCTCCGGCCACGTTGAGTTGTTGACACTTAACAGTGGGAAAAGCGACACATGCGCTATTCACTTGTGTAACTTAAGGGTGAATGGGTAATGTAGTTTCTGCTCTGGGTGGGATGAATTAGGAAGCTTGCATTGTGAAGGGCGCTCTGAAAATCGGCAGTGCAGGTAAAAGATTAAAACCTCTATTAAAACAGATGTCCAAATGAGCGTACCGGTACGCTACAAGCACGTTCTGGGCGCATGGAGAGGTGGCGGTACGTTCAAGAGCTATATTTGGAAGTGGCTGTACTGAGTACAGGTGCATACTGGCCCACTTAAAGCACTGGCAATGACTATACTTTGCAATTTTTTTGCAGTCCACTTAGAATTCAACATGGAAATCATTTTTGTCTATTATTGGCATTGATTGTTTTGAAATTCAAATGGTACTTACATGCCTGTGTTTTTATTTCTGTAATTAATATGGCTTTCAAGCCAACAGTTAATTTGGAGGATATTGATGGTTTATTGCAGGTATGTTGTTTACATGAGAAAATCTGTGTTACAAGTTAAACAAAAATTCCAATAAACAATCATATTTTGAATTTAAATAGTTTCTTTGTCTTGAGTTTACATTAATTATTTACATTTTACATTTACATATCCAAAAAGTTTCAGTCTTTTAATTGCGATTAATCGCGATTAATCGCGATTAATTTTAAAAAATTGTGCGATTAATTAGTTAATTTTTTTTAATCGATTGACAGCACTAATATATATATATATATATATATATATATATATATATATATATATATATATATATATATATATATATATATATATATATTCAAAAATAAACATGTTTTAATGCAGTGTTATTTGACATTTTATTTCATTATTTAACATTTTATTATTTTACCATGCATGTACTAAATATGAAACTTAACTTAAATTATTTTTACTTTAATACGAGTTTCAACAGAAATGCCCACTACCAACACTACCAACTGCATTTAATGTACTGTAAATGTAAAAATTAAGTCAATAAAAACTATCAAAGTAAACTCTTCCTAAAAGTGTGCAGAAGTGTACCTTTTTTGTAGGGGAGAAAGAAAGAAAACCATAGTTTTGCACATGCGAGTAACACAAATGTAAAATTAATAACTTTATCATCTCAAGTGTTGTTGTTGTTCTTGTTGTTTTTTTATATTTGTGAATGTTTTCAGGGCTGGACAAATCTTGGCTCACATTTTATTTTCTGTTCCAAAACAGTGTTTTTATTTGTTTTCAGCTGTTATTCCTCTGAGATGTCTTGTGGTGCTCCTGTGTGAGCGTTTCACAGCTCTGAACGTAGCACATCACACTGAAGAATCTATCTGTTCCCTCCTGCCACCAAACATCCTCGGCCGGCTTTTGAGCCACTGCCTGGCCCTCCCTCATGATCATGCCGAGGCAGATATTTTTGTCAGACGAGCAGCAGGAGGATCTGGACTGACCGGGACAGATCAGACCCCCTCCACGGCCGGCTCTGCACAAAAAGCCCCACTGCGTGACATTAGACCCAGAGCAGGTGGGGCCACGGATGGCTGGGGGCCAGGAAGATGACTCTCGGAGTAATTAATGGTGAGGGTTTTATTCCGAGCTCCCAGCAGTCAGCGGGCTGAGACCTTTTTGGGAATTACAGAGCTGTCATGGCAAGGCACTCACACCAGCACAGCAAATATCACCGAGTCCTGAATCAACACAAGCTGCCGGGAGGAGAAACAGTTTGCATTTAACCTTCCCTTCGCTTTGGTGTCCACCGAAGATGAGGGCCACTGTGGCCACATTTACAGCCGAGCACCTATCTGGCCTTCGTCGTGAACCCGACAGAGTAAACAGAATCATGGCAAGATTGGAATTAATAATGTAGACGCTAATGTGTTTATTCAGGTCAGATTATCGTTTCAATAAAATATGGACTGGCCTGTGAGCCATCAGAATGGCCACAAGTGAGACAAAGCAAACATCAAGGAGGAGCTTAGGGAAAACCTGTTCATTACACACCTTTAACCCAGTTTTCCCACTGCACATCTCACTCGTCACCATCTGTAATTAAGCAGAATTCAGGAAGGTAGGGTGAGACAGTGTGATGCAACTCAAAAACCTGGAATGGTTGCTTTGTTTAGGTAGATTGCAGAAAAATGCATCTGGGTCATATTTACAATAGGGCTGTCAAATTATGCTTAAATGCATCCAAAATAAATGTTTTTGTTTATGTAATATATGCGTGTTCAATGTGTGTGCGATGTGTGTGTGTGTGTGTGTGTGTGTGTGTGTGTATATATATATATATATATATATATATATATATATATATATATATATATATATATATATATATATATATATATATATTTAATAAGAAAAAAAAAAAAATATATATATATATATATATGTGTGTGTGTGTGTGTGTGTGTGTGTGTTTTTATATTATTTTTTATTTTTTATAAATATTTATATATTTTTTTATATAATTAATTTATTCTAATTATACACATCTTTTAGCATTGCTTACTATTATGTATTATTATGTGTATTAGTATTACAAATAATGTGAGTAATACTACTACACATAACACACATAATATTAGTATGTGTATTAGTATTATGTGTAGACAGACAGACAGACAGACAGACTGATAGATAGATAGATAGATAGATAGATAGATAGATAGATAGATAGATAGATAGATAGATAGATAGATAGATAGATAGATAGATAGATAGATAGATAGATAGATAGATAGATACAAAGTGTTTTTTATATATTTATTTATTTAGTCAGTTAGTTAGTTTAGTTATTTAGTAGAAATGTAAAATATGTCATGTTCTTGAAAGGTTTCATTAACTACACCTTTCTACTCCTCATGATGTTCTTTAGCTCCGCCTACAGTGAAATCTCATTGGTCCAAAATATTTTTCTCCAAAGCTATCTATTATTAAACCTTCTTGCCTTTAACTTGTCATTTCACTATATTAACTGTGCACCGAGTATCCCATTATTGCAAAACGGCCTTTGTTCAGTAAAACACATTCTGTAAACCTGAAAACAACGTTTTTCTGAAAGGCATCATCTTCAAAGCTGTATTTTGTCTCTCTTTGCGCTCATGAAAAATGCAGTCTTTTCCTTTCCCATTGAATAGTAAGGGTAAATTAAGAGTGTGCTGTATCAACGCAAGGAGACAGCTCTCCAATAGACAACAGACATTGATATGTTGCCACGGAGACTCTTCCTGGTCCAAGCAAATAAAGAGGAGGAGACGGCAAGGGAAAAATGACTTACAAATAGGTTCCCCCTTCTCTTTCGCTCTCTTTCGCTCTTTCCGCAGCCAGTGAGAAAATTGAGAATTTGTTAAAAGGTCGCAGTGGATCAAAGTCATGTTGCGGCAGGCTACCTGCCAAGCTACTGGAGTGCTAACACTTGGCAGACCAGAAAGAGAAAGAATGTGCCATCTGCACCCGGATCAGTGAACATTAGGGAGCGGGCCTAAAAATGGAGCTGGCCTGAGGACAGAGCACTGCTACCAATCATTGTCATATTACAACCCCTCTTCACCAGCCCCCCACCCTGCCAAAATGCCCCCCTGACTAACCTCCCTCCAGTAAACTGCCAAACAATTCTAGTCGCCATGAAAATAAAGATAGAGTCAAGAGAGCAAAGCCATGTTTGAGCTGGACATCTCAAATGTTCTGGTTTTACATTGGACTGCTGTTTCAGCTCTGCTGAAGACTGAAGAAACGTGAAAAGACTGACTAAAGACATGTTACACACTTCCCTTTAGCTGTTACAATGTTAGTTTGAAATTGTGAGAATATAATATATTAATATAATTGTATTACACATACATAAAACCATACATGTACCTTCACACGTGCTTATGTGTTATATTTATTTTAAAAAAGAAAGAAAAATGAAAGATGGGATACTTTTTTTGTATAATCATCATCATCATCATTTTTTTTATTTAAAGATTAATATAATACAGTATGATGTGTTTTTATGTTATTTTAAGTTTTATATTTTAATCTACAAATAATTATCTTTCTGACTCATACGATGTCCACAACTGTTTTCAGCATTAATAATTATACTTTTGATCAAATAAATGCAGTGTGAACATAAGAGACTGTTCAAAAACATGTAAAAAAGTAAACACTTTATATTGGGACCCATTCTCACTATTAACTATAGTTGTTTATTAGCATGGCTATTATTATTATATTGGCTGTTTATTAGTACTTATAAAGCACATATTCTGCATGTCCCTGTTCTACAGCCATAGTCTTACCCAATACCTAAACTTAACAACTACCTTACTAACTATTGATAAGCAGTAAATTAGTAGTTTATTGAGGCAATAGCTGTATCTAATAGTTTGTTAATAGCAAGAATTGGACTTTAAATAAAAATAAGGTGTGATCAAACAAAACCTTAGCAACCCCCAACTTGTATAATATACTTCCACTTCAAGGAATATGTCAGACATTTCTAGCTCTAGGCATTGCTCTATTCACTTGTCACTGTTTTTTATCATAGTCTCTATTCTCTCTTTCTAGAGGGCCACTTATCCTCAACTCTGTTATTCAAACCTGAATCAATGTGTTTCTTTACTATTAAAAGTGTTCACTCCACTTTTCTGTGAGCTACGGCTCCACTTCCTGTAAAATACCACAGCTGGAATTGCGTCTATCTGCGAGCTGAAGACTGCCGAGCAGCATTGGAACTGAGGTCCGGTGTACAGGAGAGCTCACACTGGTCGGGAGAGATTAGGGCTAAGAGAGATACAAAGCAGTCTGCAACAGCAAGATACAGGAGAAGAGAGAGCAACCTGGGTTCCTTCCTCATCCTCCACCCAAAAAGAAGTTGTGGCTGCAGAGAGAAGAATGACAGATCTCTCATGTGAATGAGCTGCAATGCTCAAATGGACTGTTGCATTATGGGAAATCTGGTAAATGTGATTCTGGGAGACTTTTATCACTATAAATATTGCTGAATGTAAGTAACTTGAATAAACCCTTATCCTCAAGGATTAGACTTCTAAATGATCAGATTCACAAGTTCAGACTTCACTGTGCACTGAAGGAAGGATTACAATTCTAAAAATAAAGGTTCTTTATTGGAATCTATAATTCCATGCAGAACCTTCAATATAGGCAAACTTACTCAAAAGTGAAAATTCTGTCATTATTTATGCACACTGAAGTTGCTCCAAACCAGTACATTTTCTTCTTCTGCTGAACACAAAAAAGACATTTTGAAGAACGTGGGAATACCGTTTTCAACATTGATAATGATAATAAAGAATGACCTGTAGCAACCACCTACAACACTCTAGCATTGCAAAATGCAATGCAACATGCAAAATCATATTTTGCAATGGGAAACACCAATTAAAGGCGCAGTATGTAATATTAATTGCTCACAAAGGGGTTGCCAGATTAAGAAAATGCAAAAGGAATGAGTGTAATTGACAAAGGAAGGTGATGAAACTCATACTGTTTGTTTATGAGTTAATTTACTCACATTTAAATATGCCTCTGGTCATAGAGCTCTTTAGATGGATGGTGAGGCTTTTTTTTTTTCTGGGTAGAATCTGCGGTCTCTGACCCAGTTTGTTTGCAGGCTTGCATGTGTGCAGTATGCTGTTTTCCACCAATTGGCATGTTTCCTAAATATCTTCAAACATATAAAGGTATTTTCATGCTTAAGTACAGTCAAAATATTGCATACAGTACCTTTAAATGACATAAAAACCATGCATTTCACAATTCAATAATGATATGCAAATATGCAGGACCGACACTCATAATGAGTCGATTTGGCTCTGTAATCAAAAGGCTCCATTTCAAGTCTAAACCTTATGAGTTAAGTACATGTTTTTCTCTCTCTCTGAAGTCCAAGTCTTGTGTGGAACATTATCTTTGCCATCTCCATTTTAAAAAAGTGTGATTTTCAAAGGTTTTGATCTGACATCAAGCCTTCTAATTTACAGATGGACCAGGCTAGCACTTGTTTAATGCAGTGGCACTTAGGATAATAGACAGTGAAGATCAGATGATTTTAATAAGGCAGAAGATATGGAGAGCCGTGGTAAATTGGTTCTGGAACAATCTAACACTAGCTGGCGTTGACATTGGCCTGTGAGGTTCAGGACGTACCTTTGAGAGAGCAATTAGATCGAGTTAAGGAGGGATTCTTCACTAAAGTTCTGGGTTCAGTTGGAGAGTTTTGTGGAGTATGAGGGAATGAAACTTCTAGATCATCCATAACTGACAAGGAATTTGTGGAATTAATCTTAAAGGGCTCATATGATGTGATTTAAATTTTTTCTTTCTTTTTGGAGTGTTACAAGCTCTTGGTGCATAAAGAAGATCTGTAAAGTTGCAAAGACTAAAGTCTCAAATCCAAATTGATATTCTATGTAAAAGTTAAGACTTGTCTACACCCCCTGAAAATGGCTAGTTTTAACATGCCCCACATCTCTACGTCACTATGTGGGAAGATTTGCATAACGCTTCCCAAATGTTCACACAAAGAAATAAGGCGTACCTTTTATTCTCATTGTAGTATTGTTGTTGCCGCCGCCGCCACGTCGTATTTACGCAGTGTTTCACTGTGAAAGTGAATCTACTTTGTTTGGCCTTCCAAAAGAGGATGATATCCACTTCATCATGCCTGGAGCTGATCCCTATTGGTCGCTGAGGAAATACATCAACTTTGCACTGTGGATCGCCGGATCAGCTTTCACTGTGGATGAAGTGGAGTCTAGCCGGGGTTCGTCACATGTGGTTGCCGCAATCCCAGCGGACGCTCCTTCGTAGAATCTGTCGGCCGTGCCATTCTCAAGCCCCCCTCTGCACATTCAAGCCGTCCACCACTCACTCTAGGCCTCCGGCCTCTGCTCACTCAAGGCCGCGGTGTGTGATGCTGTTTCGTTGAGAAAGCGAAACTACTTTGTTTGGCCTTCCAAAAGAGGACAAGACTAGAAATCATGTTTATATCACGTTTATAATGGGTTTTATGTTTATGTCTCATCGCTCCAACTGGAAAGGCCATCAAAATATGTTAAGGGGCGTTACATTTCAGTCACACTTTTGAGGTATTCGGCCAATCACAACACACTGGATAGCTGGCCAATTAGAGCACACCTCGCTTTTCAGATCGATGAGCCTTGTAAAAATCGATGTGTTTCAGAAGGCGGGGAAAAGAGGAAAAATAATAATGTACAGTGTGTGGAAAATAATGTGTTTTTTTAACTTTAAACTGCATGAACACATTTCATAACACCAAATAATGGTCTTTTTAGCAGCATCATATGACCCCCTTAACGCAACTTAAATCAGATAGTTACCACTCTTACAGACTATGGAGATTTACATCAGGCGTAAAGCACTGGGGAATTTTGTTCTTAAACTAAACAGATAAATTATTTCACTGCATTTCCTCGATTTTGAGTGCTGCACTGAAGATATGAGGCACGAGCAGGAAAAAAAGCCAACTTATCATTATATCAACCATAACATAACGGCTCGGTATTGACAAATCAGATTTTTCCTCCATTTGAGTGGGCAGTCGTGTTAAGATTCTGTCATTTGATTTAGCAGCTAGCAAGAGGTCACTGTCAATCTGAAGCTCTTCAACAAGCTCTATCTGGAAATCTAATCCGCAGTCCAGCCTGACCGATCAATGGCCTCCGGACCAATGAGAGCGGCCGAACCTGCTGCACTCCCACTCTTATCAGTCGAGTCGAGCGCTGTCTCCATCAGCCACGGCTTCATTTACCTCAACAGCAAGAAACGAGACGAGACTTCATGATGGACCGGAGAAATGAAAAAAAAAACACATTCGGATGAGAGGAGAATTCCAGAATGCATTATGATGATCATAGTATATACATATTTAAATAAAAAAACAAAAAAAACATATAAAAGTATATATTTTTTAAAAGTTATATTTATAGGCTTTTATGCATTTAATAGACAGGAAAGAAGGATTGACGAAGGACCTGGAGACAGGAATTGAACTCAACACAGTTGCGATCTATGTCAGTGCACTAACCACAAGGCTTTTGGCAGCAATATATTAGATTTTTTTATTATAATTATTATTATTATTAAAGATTTTTACATTGTTACTAAAGTTTTTGTTAGTATAAGGCTGTGACACAGTCTTAAAACCCAAACCCAACCCTAACCCTGCATTAAAGCTGCAAAACTGCTACTCAAAAAAAAAAAACACTGAATCCTTTTAAGGAATCACCAGGAATGCTATTCGTTAGCCTGTAGTTATTTTGAGCTAACAGAGAAAGCTCATAGTGCTCATGTTAACTAACATGCACCTCATTAGCAACTACATTAAATCATCATTCAGCAGTCCGGCCTTTGTTCTCCATTCATTTCTACGACCAAAGAATCTCATTGTTGTTCAGTGCTGTGTTTGAAAGAGCTGGTACACAACATTAGCATGCAGGCCGAGCAGGTCAATTTGTTAGCATGACAGAGATGTAATGATGAAATGCAGTTCTTTAAAAGTCAGACTATTTGGATTCATCATTTTTAGCGGCGAGTATAAAGGACTGAGAGCGGCCAAGTGGAAACTCGGGGGCAGTAATTGGATGATGCTGCAAGCGCATGCAGTGATGCAGTTCAATAGGAAACCTGTTATAATTACTTGTACGTATCAGAGCCGTTGATGTAAATACAAAACTGAGAGACAGAAGGATAAATTGGCCCCTGGTGTAAATAAAGCAGGTTTCTGCAGATTCCTCATCTGAGAGATGCGGTATAATGATCTGAGGTCAGTATGATAAAAGATTCTGGGATGCTAAAAAATACATTTTCAGTTCATCTTTTAATGTGCTTATATTTACCTAATTTGTGCAGTCAGGTATGGACTAATGACTGTATTATTTGTTAAAAATGCCACTATGATCATAAAATGTTTAGATTTAAAGTCATAGTTCACTCAAAAAATTCATAATTTACTTTTATGAATTTATAAATTCATCCCATTGCTATGGAAACTTGTTATATCATGAGATAAAATAAATAAATTAATAAAATTATAGTGAGTTTTTCCCTTGCAGTTTTACGTTTTTCTTGCAATTCTGAATTTATATCTCAGGATTAGGATTTTTTTTCTCACAATTCAGAATTTTGAGACATAAAGTCAGAATTATGACATCAAAATCCTGAGATAAACTCATAATTGTGAGATATAAACAGAGTTTATAAACTGTGAGTTTATATTTCAGAATTAGGATTTTTTTTTCTCATAATTCTGGATTTTGAGACAAAATCAGAATTATAAGATAAAAAGTTAGAATTGTGAGATATAAACTAGCAATTCTGAAAAGAAAAGTCAGAATTTTGAGATAAAAATTGCGAGACAAATTTAATTGCAAAAAAAAATTGGAATTGTGAGAAAAAAAGTCGTCATAATTTTAAGGTAAACTCTTAATTGTGAGATATAAACTCTGAGAAGAAAAGTATATAGGAATTGTGAGATATAAACTTGCAACTGGAAGAAAAAAACTCTTTATTTCAAGATAAAAAGCCAGAATTGAGAATTATTTTTCCCTTCATAATTGAGTTTACATATATATTGAAAATCTGAATTGTAAAAAATCAAAATTCTATACATATATTTACAAGTTGGAACAGCATTGAATAAAAAACTTGTTCATATAATTAATTGACAGTTCTTAAATATTTTATGTTAATGTCCAATGATGTTTAAACTGCTCCTTTTTGTACCATATATAGAAGAAATAAATTAATTGGAATGACATGAAGGTGAACTATCCCTTTAAGGACTTTCATGACAAAATGTACATGTCTTTGTGCTGTTACTGTAGCTGATCAGGGAGCACGTTTTGAAGAGGCAGAGTGAATTATGGGTCACCCACTCAGACACCTGCTCCACCAAACAACAACCATCATTGTTTCGTCAATTCAAACCATAGTCGACGACCGGCATTTTAAGAACAATGAACCCACTACCCCCTTGCATGCTAGATCACCGGTGTACAAGAGTCAGCCTGAAATCCTGATGTTATATCGCTCAGTAAAGGCTTTGAAAAGCGTTACTGGCTGCAATGATTTACAGAAACAATCACCAGCACTTCTATTCCTCCCATCAGGACGAGGAGGCCGCCATATGCTGTGGAGATGAGATGTTTTAATCAATCCCATCTTGATGAGGAAACAGAGATTCAGAGAGAAATGGAACAGCTCTTCTCACAGATGCACCACTTGCTCCAGACAGGGGGGAAGGAACCTCCACTTTTAGTCCACTCAACCGAACTTAGCTGCCGGCTCACATTAAAAACACATTTCTGATAATAAGCTGTGAAATGGTATAATGTAAGGGTGATATAATTTTATTTCCCAGACAGACTCACTAAATAAATATATACTGTTGAATAACATATATTGATTTGATTTTAAAATATTTAATAATTTTAATTAATATAATTTTTTTACTGTAAATTATCTTAAAATAATCACCACAATAATTATGTTTTTTCTATGTTCTTGAAAAAAGTTTCTTATGCTCTTTTGATCAAATATAAATCAATCAATCAATCAATCCAGTAGAGTCTACAAGATTAAAACAATTTTTTTGATATCTAATGCTGCACTAAGAATGCAATTATTATAATAAAAATACAGTAAAATAGTAATATTGTGAAATATTATTACAAATTAAAATAACTCATTTCAGTTTAAATACATTTTAAAATGTACAGCATTTATTTCAGTGTTGCAAAGCATCATTACTTCAGTCTTTATGATCCTTCAAAAATCATTTTAATATGCTGCTCAGTTATTATAGATGCTCAGTTATTAATATTGTTGCTTATTATTATCAATGTTGAAAAGCTGCTCATTAAATGTAATCATGATACATTTCCGACATTTTTGATACATTCTGAAGCGTAGAAAGTTGTGAAATGGAACTGTTTTGTATTTGTTACATTATAAATCTCTTTACTGTAACTTTTGGCTGAATTTAATGCATCCTTTCTTATTAACAGTATTAATTTATTTTCTTACCCCAGGCTTTTGAATCACAGTTTCACAAAATAAGATTAATTCCAGAATCAATAATAATAAGAAATGTTTCTTAAGCACCTTATTATCATATTAAAATGAGCTATATGGACTTGATCTCATTCATTTGTGGCAACGCAAATTAATTAATAATTAAGATCAAAAGGTAATTTGTATCTCAATGCAAAACCAGTATGGACTGGTATAAAAAAAAGTATAAAACCGGCACATCTGCATGGGACAATTTATAAATAGCATCAAGGCGAAGAACAGTAATTTGACTAGAAGCGCTGCTAATGAATATTTATGAGTCAATCTTCTCCATGTGGAGACGTGACATCACAACCATCTCTAGCCCAAACTTTTCTGACTCCAGACATCTTTTAAAAGTACCATGTGGGATATTGACAGCCTCACAGGCCAGCCAGAGGTTGCAGGATGTGGGTGAGAATGAGAGATTTAGCTGTAATTACAGAAGGAAGTAAATCACTGGAGAGGAAGAGGACCAAGGCAAAGAGTGAGACTGATGCAATCAACTGCCTCAGGCAAATACACCTCCAGCCATCCCAGGCCACGGTAAACATACACACACAAACAAACAACTGATAAGAGAGATGAACCGCGTTCACTCAAAGATGAGCATCTGGCTCTCAGCTTTATCCTGTGCCCTAACAAACCTATACAGCTCGTAATCCTGCTCAAACAATCATCCGGCCATCAGCTGGAGGACATTGATTCATTGAGTGCAGACCAGATTTGGAAAGATCCTGGTAAACTTAATGGATCACTTGGAAATATTGCACAGTTCATCAGGAGAGCAGAGCAAAATATTGAATAGTTCACTCAAACAAATGAATAAAACCAAACAAGTACATAAACAAATTTTGTTAATGTTCTCAAAAGAAGTTCTTGGAACCCGGATATCATTAAAGTTCAAACTAACATATTATGCATGTGCAAAGAAACCTTTAATATACTGATACAGCCTCATTGAAAGTCTTCTGAAGCCAAACGGAAGGAACGTCCAAAACATATAAGTCATTATTTATTGGGAATCTTAATTCTCTCATCTAAATTCAAAAATGTCTCAATGATGCCACATGAGATTTCATGGCGGAGGAGAAGATTTTCAACTACAAACAACTTGAATTTGAATCTGTTCTTCAAAAAACACTATCATATGATTTTAGCAGACTTGAAATGTAATGCATGAATCATATGCACAGTTTTTATAGCACTTTTATGTTGATTTGAAGGCATTTTTGAAGGTTTCAAAATCCCCAGTCCACATTATGCATTCAGAAACAGCATTTGGAAAAATATGTAGTGCCCTCCAAAAGTTTGGAGATGCCCCAGGCAAAATGTTTTGGACACTGTCTGCATTCATTTTCTTGGCATAAATGTTTTAAAGTAACTTCAAGGAGTCTGAGTCCATTTTTCTGGATTATCTAATCTACATAAATGAAAATATAGTATATCTGATCATTGAAGTCGAGTTTGAACCGAATGAGATTTAAGTTCTGGGCGGACAGAAAGATTTTCAACAAAAAAAATATGTAAATTTGAATCTGTTGCTCGCAAAACACTATCATATGGCTTCAGCACACTTGGAATACAATGTATGAATCATATGTCCTAAGTTTTATGGTAATTTTAAGTCATTTTTGAGCATTTAAAAATCTCCAGTCCACATTGTGAAAAAAAAAGATATATGAAAAATATGCAGTGCCCTCCAAAAGTTTGAAAATGCCCTAGGCAAGTTTTGGGTTTTGGTGAATATCAGCATTAATTTCTTCGGCATAAATTAATTAAAGTAACTTGCAATTATGATTGAAGACCAGGCAGTAATGATTTGAAGCATGATGATTGGTTGAATACTACTGGCATATATCCGACAGTCAGAAATAAAAATCCTTTAGACATAAAAAAAAGAAAAAAAAAAGTTGTTTCTTATCATTAAGGAGTGTAAAAAATTGTCCAAAAATGTACCTTGTAAATAACATAATCTTTATTTTTTTGTGAACTATTCCTTACAGAACATTAACAAAAAATACAAAAACATATTTAAAAAGTATCCAATTATATATATATATTTATTACAAGTTGGAACAGCATTGAATAAAAAACTTCTTTCTGCCACAGGACATTTTAAAGCCTAATAATTTAACAGAATATCCACTTATTCACTTAGCTAATTATTTTTCCCATTGATTTTGAAGGTGTGCAAATGCATTTTATTTTTATTTTTTTTATTATTATTAATAATTGTAAAAGGAACAGCAAACTGCTGTTTAAAAAGTTTCTGCAATTTAATTTCAGCCTAAAATGAACTCTGATGCTGCACAAGTTTCCCCTGAATAACTGGTAAAAGTCCAAGTCACGTGACCATTTCTAATGATTTGGCTCCTAATTGACGACTCCAATTTTTCCGGGACTTCATTAAAGTAAATGAGAGTTGTTGCCCGTCTGATTTAAACCTCAGACAGACCTCGCTGCCTTCTGATAACGTGACGTGTGAAGGCCCTGCTCTCAGGATATCACTCCTCTTGCTCCAGACAGTGTCATTATCCGAGTGCTTCTGTTTGATGGCTCCCAATAAGACCCTTTCAAAGACTCCTGGGTAGTTGTAGTAGTGCAGCATTTAATGAACAATGTTGCTAACAGGACGTGTGAAGGCAGTTGTAAGAGGGGGAAGGGATGGTGGAAAGGTATGGCTGTAATTACCTTCTCGCTGTTTGTCTCGATGGGCATTGTGTAAAAATGACAGCCAGCAGCGACAAATACTACTTAAATTCTTCTCTAAAATCTTGGAGGGCTGTACATATTTTTGTAGGGTATAAATAATTGAGCACTTGTATGATTCTTAAAATAAAATTTAAGCACCCACTCTCTTTCTAAAGTGCTCTTTGCATACTCAGTATGCATTTTTATGGCTGTTTGTCTGCATGCTTTTAGTTTCTGCACAGAATGTATAGTGTAGGGACAAAAGATGAAATAATAAAATCAGCCTAGATACGAAATAACTATTAGTCAATTATTCCTCTTATTCTTCCTTAGCCATGCATTTCCCTGAAAATAATTGCACACATTAGAATGTTCGTCAGCCAATCAGATTCAAGAATGCAACAGCATCTTAGTATCAGTAGATGATATTTTGTTTTTGTTTTCTGTTAGTGCTGTCTAATGTTTGTAAAACATTTTAAAAATCTATCTTGCAACCATCTCAAGAAAATGTCATATGGGGTTATTTCACGATTCATCCGCTGTTTTCATACCAAATGAAAAGAATCTGTAGGATGGAAAAGGCTGACTAACTCATTACAAAGCTGAATGTATAATTAATGCACGATTATGCAAATTTTATTACATTTTGCTGTCCCTCCCCACAAAGAATTAAATACATTTTATTGGAACTTTAATTATTTACAATAGCAGAGATAGATTAATGCAGTATATCCATGCATGGATAACATACCATATCATGGGTACACGGTAAAAAAATTTTTAAAACCTTTTAAGATCTTATGAGAGACCACAAACATGTGGACAAAAAAATCATTGATTTAACTGTTTTGCTTCTATAGTGTTTGGTGTGCCACGATGTGACAAAGACAACACACCACACACCATTTTCAACCAGAGTCCTTTTTTGTGGTGCACCATGACTGCGTTTGTTATTCTTCCGTCTTCTGTCAGCTCGCTTTCTGATTGGATATTGTTTCGTTTCACGTGATTATCTCCAGATGTGTGTTTGTCCTCAGGGTTCCCCCACACACCCTGATTTCTGATCGTAAATATTTAACGCGATTCACGATTGATGCGCTTCCAACGTTGAATTCAGTCACTCTTAACACATCTCACACCACAGGAAAATCTAAGCTAAGATAATTTTTAGAACCGCCAAGATAATCGGGATATTACCTAGTATTGCCGGAAGGGGAGAAATTGTCCCAAAATCGGCCCGATTATCATGTGGTGTGTACCCAGCATAAGCAACCAATAAGAGCACTTTATCAACACCCTAGCAACATCCTAGAAGCCACTCATACACCTTCAACACATTTCCATCCATCCATTCCATCTCTATTTGCCAGTGGAGTTTAATTGACAATGATAAATGTTCTGTTATGAGATTTTAATTATTTAAGACATGATATCGGACGCTGATTATCTCTGAATTTATTTGCATCTCTTTTGATGAATTCCTACGGCCTGGTCAGGAAGCCCTGCGTAAACCCAAACCTTGTGCCCAATCTCTTTTTAACTATTCTGTTTGAAACAGCAGAAAATGATGCTAATGACGAGAGGGGTCATGACCTTTGCAGCTGATGTGGTGCTTCAGACCTGGAGGCAATGGCAGCTGCCGTTCCTGGTGCCTTGAATTATCCTGCTCAGAACAGAACCATGTTACAATGCCGATTGAGCTACTGGATTATTTTAAGGGATTGTTCACTCCAGAATCATTTACTCACCATCTTGCTATTCCAAACCCATTTGGTTTTTTCATTGCTGCTCTGTTTTCATTGTGAGCAGTTTGGGCATTTTCCTGTAATTCCTTCAGGTTGAACTATCCCTTTAAAGGGTTATCAAATTTAGTTTATGATTGCTAAGGTTCTGGATTTCGAGGCGTTTTGCTGTTGTACCGACTCACACTGTGTTGGATGAAGTGTCAGCGCAGGCTCGATTGGTTTTGAGAAAGAAGATGATTTTTCTGCAAGTCATTTATTTAGCAGCTGGTGATCTGAAATTAGCTTTCTTGAGGTGGTTCATCCCGACAGGGGAAAAACAAATCTTAGCTTAAACCTTCAAACATTTTAAAACATTACAGTGTTTAAATGGCCTACAGATAAATGCTCTAAAGCCTTTTTACCATACTGTATAAGTATATAATCCCTAATAACACTTCTTCCAGTGAAGATGTCTGTTGTGCTCCACCAAAATATTGTTTTAGAGCTGTTTTGTAAAAAGTGCTTGATCTGTGCATATTTCTCTCCTGATTCAGATGAGACAACTTTTTCAATAGAGAAAGTGATATTATGGACAGAGGATTCCTATTTTAGCCAGAAGCAATGGTTTGAAGTAAAAGATGTCTTAATGGTGGATTTGTTTCTTACAAATATGCAACTTTTTACTTCACAAGATGTTAAAAGGGATGGAATTAAGCTGTGTAGATTACTTGAGGATTATTCTACATCTTGGATGACCTGAAACGTGAGTAAAATTTTCAGAAAACATCTTCTTTTCTAACATAATGGAAAAAGCATCACTGTGGCTGAAAAATGATTGTCTAAGAATGATGCGTTTAACATTTCCTTCTAAATTTAGCTATTTGGCTGAAAAAAAAAAAAAAGACTGACAACAAAAACCAGAAGCCAAGAATGTTCTGTGAGAACTTCAGGGATACCAGAAATCACCATGACAACAGGATTAGATTAGAGTGAGTTAATGTGATCTGTGATGTGATTAGTTTAGATAATATCTGATTAGATGTGATTAAAACAGATGAGATTACAATTGCATTAGATTTTGATACCGCACCATTGCACTAGTTGACTTGGCTCCTGATGAAGGGTAGACAATTTAAAAAACAATGGAATTACATGAAATAAAATCAGTCCTAATCGGTGGAAGGCACACATTCCTCTGGAATCAGTTATTACACTAATTGGTAATTAAAGGATGTGTGAGAATTTTCATATAACTTCTTTATTCTTTATTTTACCGTATTGGTAGATGATTTACAGCATAATTGCATTTACTGCTACATATGTAGTAAATTATGTTTCTGAAGTTATTGAAAATCAGCATTAACTCACTTAGCAGTGAGGAAGTGCTTTGAATTCTGCCGTCTTTTTTTCAAAATGACACTCCTCAAACATTTTTATTATTATTATTTTTCCAGTCACCAACTCGCAAATGACATCTAACCAACTATTCCTTTAATACCAAATACTCTAAACTGTGATGTCAAAGCCATTCACTCTCAGAATATGTACTATAATATAGTGTACTATAATGTAAAAATATTTATTTGGATTTATGACTATTTATAACATATTTATTCAGTGGTAGAGCACTGCGTTAGCAGCGCAAAAGGTTGTGGGTTCGATTCCCAGAAAGAAAAAAAAAGTATAACCTGAATGGGTAACACTTTATAATAACTGCACACTATTAATCATTAATTAAGCATTAGTAAACAGATAATTCATAATTTATAAAGCATTAATAGACAGTAATAATCAGTTAATAAATACAGATATAAATGCTTTATTCTTGATTTAAAAGCATATCTATAATGTGTAATTTCATACTTTATTCATGATCAATTTATCATTTCTCAATGAAGTATAGCATTATTTACAAACCAGTTATTTAGGAGTGGCCATTGATTCATAAGATCACAAGAAATGTAGTAAATTCAGGTAGTTATAAAGCATTTAGTAGTGGTCAGTTAACTATTTATGTGAGCTCATCTAAAGTGAGGACTAGTTATGCCTTGTAAAGCATTTATAAAGGATATTTAAAGGCTCAGTTATCTTCTAAACAAAAAAACAGAAACAAACACAACACAGTGATACAGAACGTAGAAATATTAACAACCTTTAAATCTCATTTGTAAAAGCTTTACAAGGCATAAATAGTCCTCACTTTAGATGAGCTCACAAAAATAGTTAACAAACAACTACATATGTTTTATAACTACCTGAATTAACCCTGAATTACAGTAGAAATACATGTCAATAAACCATTTATTAACACTATAAGTAACTATTACTATATGTCTGAATAAAAAGATGCATGAATGCACATTTAAATAGTTTATTAATCATTTACTTACAATTTCTAAGTGATCTTATGAACCACTGACAACTCCTTAATAACTGGTGTGTAAATAATGCTATACTTAATTTAGAAATGATAAATTGATCATTAATAAAGTATGAAAAAACAATTATTAAATACATTATAGATATGCTTTTAAATCAGGTATAAAGCATTTATATATGTATTTATAAACTGCTTATAAATGTCTATTAATGCTTTATAAATGATGAATTAACTGTTTCCTAATGCTTAACTAATGATTAATAGCATGCAGTTATTATAAAGTGTTACCAAAAACATCTACTATAATATAAACTATACATATTATATATAATATACTATAATATAAAGTAATAAATTGATTTTTATCTAGGTGTTGTTGTTACAACATTAACTATCAAGGGTTAACTAGATTTTGTTAACTAACATGTGCCTAAATCCCATTATAACATCTACAAGATTATTTCATATTTTGCTTATTTCATATTTTTACTTCCTGCTGTACTGAAGTCCCCCTGATATTTAGTATAAATAAAAGGAGTGAACTTTTCTCAGAGGCCTGTGCGACACTCCTTTTGATTCAACCTCATTACCGACACTACACGCTCTTTCAGAAAGATTATTTTTCTTTTGGAAAAAGCATTTAAATCAGACGTTCCCCCTCACCAGAACACGGCATGTCTTCCATGGGAGAAATTTCACAGCAGACGCGTCGACCTGAATTCAAACGGATGGCTCACACCCGTGAGAAGCAAACTACATAATACAGTCTGAGCACATCTGCCGGGCATGTTCAGCCCAAGTTATTACAATTACTGCACACTTCAACGCCTCTGTAAAGAGCTGGATATCCACGTTCCCTGGGTCACTTGAAGTTGCGTTGTCCCCCCTTTCACGCTCAGGTAGGCAGGGGGATAATCTGCATCTGTGACAGAGCTCACCTGCATATGTTAACATGCACAAAATTACACTGTACTCATTCAAGTAGGACAGCAATTGGTCGGTGTCACGTTCCGCCGAGCGAGACATCCCGATTTCACGACACAACTTCAACTGAGGTGTTAACAGATAAAGCAATTGTTTGAATATTACGGGCTTAATGTGGTGAAATCCTCAAGGTTTGGATGCTCCTGTAAATAAATGTTGGCACTGTTAAGAATGAGTGTGTGGGAACAGAGGAAACTCCTCTGCCAGAAGGGGCCGACAGAAGTGTGATATTTGTAAAAATCGCATCGGCTTTGCCAAACGCCTGTGAAATTAAATCCAGTTTAACAGATCACATTGCCTTTCAGCTCATTGTCTAGATAGATGTGACAAATTTATCACAATTAGGAGTTGGTGGTGCAACCCTGTAATTCAGTCCGTCACAGTTCTCCCTCCAGAACGGGCGCGAAATGTCGATAATGATCGGGCACGTGAAGTAGAAGACACAATGTGACTCACTGCAGTTGAGTTATAGAAGTACACATTCATTATCAAAAAAACAAAAACAAAGTTCAATAAAGAGTTTGAAGGAAGTAGAACAAGTCCAACCAGCTCTAAGACGTATCACAGCATTTGATTCAAAACAAACAGTATTTGACAGCTGGAAAAAGACTAGTTGTATAAGCCAGCTTAACCTTGTAAAACCTGACATATCAATCAATGGTCAGAAAAGTCTAAATAATATATATATATATATATATATATATATATATATATATATATATATATATATATATATATATACATATATATATATATATATATATATATATATACATATATATATATATATATATATATATATATATATATATATACATATATATATACATATATATATATATATATATATATATATATACATATATATATATGTATATATATATATATATATATATATATATATAACATGCTAAAAATGCTTAAAATGCAAATAAATATTAGTTGTCACATTATATATTCTTATATATGTTTAATACACTTAAATTTTTAGTTTATGAATAAAGCTTTTAATGTAAGACTATAAAATGATGATTAGAGATGTTCCTTAAAAAACTAACCACGCTTAAGCTTGTATGGAACATGTTAACTGGTTTCTATTTGGTCTAAGGACATCATCTAGCTAAAGATGTTCCAAAATGGTCATCAGCGCTTCAAGATGGCCAGTGACCCATTTTGACCAGCTAGAAATACCAGTTTAACTGAATTTTCTATTTAGTAACTGATATAGCTAGTTATAATTAGCCAACATTATCTAGTTAAAACATTGAGAATGAACATGAGCAGATGCTAGTTTCGAGCTGATAAAATATGGTTATCATCTGGCCCAAGCTGGTCATTAGCTCTTCTGAGTTGCTTATAGATTTAAAAAAAAAAAAAATAGCTACTATGTTCCAAAACACAGCAGGAATTTTGCTACTTGTGTAGCTGCTATCATTAGCTAACATTACTTAGCTACAACATTGACAATTAACAACCATTAAGAAGGAGCTAATTTCTGGCCCGTCTAACATCATCATTATTATGAGACCCTGGTCATTAGCTCTTGCTAATAACCAGCTTAGACCATCTAGAAACCAACTATCATGCACAGGGATATTAAACATTCAGTTATAGCTACAGTAGCTTGCCCAATCGGGTCCAAACTGGTCATTAGCTCTTTCAAGTAAGTAGCTATCATGCTCCAAAACACAGATACAAGCTGAACTGTTTAGCAGGAACATTCAATATTTTGCTGCTTATGTAGCTACGCTTAACAACATTAAAAATTAACAAACATCAGGTAGCCTAAATAGTTAGGTAGCTAGATATAATTAGAGTCATCTAGCTACAGCATTCCATGTTAACCAACAGCTAGATACAATTACCTTGCTAGCCTTCGTGAGTCTGTAAAAACTCTTCGATTTAGAGTGCAGCAATTTCAAAGTTAACATAGACTTGAGGATTGTGGCTAGTGTATACTTCACTGGAAATTCGCCAATTAAAAACAGTTTACTAGAAAATGAAGATGAAATCATACTGATGCATTAAGCACATAGCGTTTCAACCACCCCAGAGCGTTTTGCAGGTCTGGCTGAAAGGTTTTATGTGACATTTTTACTTTCAAAACCCAACTTTTTTTCCTCAGACTTATTTCAGATAAAGCTCTCGCTCGGTAACAGCAATGGCCGAACGAATGAATGTAAGACAAGGTGATATCAAAACTGGCCCTCATTAAAACAGGCGGACACTACTACCGCATGCTGACTAGATGTGTAGAACAAACATGTCTATTAGCGGGAAAGGGGGTGGTGGCACCCCGCCAGGTCTAAATTGCTGCCTGAAAGTGTCTCCTTGCCATATGGGTTTTCCTGTAGTGCTGAATGAGACCCAGCGCAGGTTAAGATGTGTCAGATTTAACTGGGGATTAATTGGTACTGGGAATGGACTGGGCCATCTGTGCTATCAGTCTGTTCGTCTCCCCTCCACCTCCTTACGATCTCGGGGGCCCCTCCATGAGCGCCTGTTCACTATAGTGCTCTGAATAGAGCATTGTGTGCATGTGTGTGCGCTGCTGCGCTGTAGTAATAGACTGTTGAAAATCTCGAAATTGATTAGCTGGAATAATCTTTCCAGTGTATGCATTTAACTCTCTCTCTCTCTCTTGCTCTCTTTCTCTTTGCAACCGCCTCCGTCAAAAAACATTATTGAAAGTAGCCCTGACATTTTCTCCTGACTGTGTAAAAATCAACTCTGTCGCTTCCTTATGTAAAGAACGCCATAGCTGAATGGATGTTCTCTGAAAGTGAATATTCAAAGGCTTCCTCCCGCACACATCACAGACAGATGCATCTCAGGCTAGATTTTATTGTATAATTTTTATTTTTAAGTTTTAACTAAATCATTCGGACCAAAGGTTACACTACAATTAGTGACAGTCTGAGCTGTGAAATGTCCATCAGGGTCTATCTGCCAAGCTTGCTTTAATTTGCTTCACTATTATTTAGAAATATTGCATTCTATTTCCACATTTAGTCGAAATCAACATCTTCAATACATACAAATGACTCCTAGTTAAAATATAGGTTTCAACAACAGATAAAAAATATTCTACGAACTGAAATCATTGATGACTAACAAATATAAGAGAAGTTTATATGTAAGAAACACTATGTTATCAAGCCAAATGGATTATTGTGGTAAATTAAGAATAAAATCATTAAAAAAATATATATATACTACTTAATGCACATAAAATTTTCATTTGAAATAAAATTAATAAAAATAATATCAGTAAAACTAACTAAAATAAAACAAACTATAAAAACTAATTCAAAAAAATTCAAAAAACTATTATAAATTATACTAAAATAACATTGTTAACAGCTAGGTCCTCATAATTAACTAAAACAAAACACAATACATTCAAATAATATATTTTTTTATGTAAATGCATTTTTAATAATAATGTATTAATATAAATATGTTTATAAATGCATGTTAATGTAATCTTCGATTCTAACACTAAGGGTGCTAAAGTGACTTTAGAATTAGTCTGATTCAAAGTAGAATCAGAAGGCTGAATTCTGACTGACAGTGGAGGAGCTGGGGATGGAGGAGGGTAATTAGCTATTAAGCAATGCTAAAACTGCTGATAATACTGAGGGACTTTATATAAATGCTTAAATAGGTGTCGTCTTCCCATAGGTAGATGGGGATCAGCTGAGAGTCAGCTCATGCGAGCTTGACTAATGTGACCTGCCAGAACTAAGGGTATGCTTGATTTCTGTCAAGACAACTATCATCAAAGATGATTGACAATTAGCATATAAAGTTTGTATTAGCGTTGTGGTTCTGTTCTGGGCAAGAACTCCCTGCACATCCATGCAGCCTACCATAGATGACAGCAGGGAGATCAGCGTTAACCCCCCAAAACAAAAGCATATGCTGATATCCCCCAACTCAAACTGATAGCAAAATCTCAAAACCTTAAGCAACAAGCATGTTGCCCCTAACCAATGACCAATCAAATATGTTGCTAAAACCCGCATAACCTGTAGCAACAATTCTGCTGCCTTTAACAGATGACCTAATGAATATGTTGCCAATACCTTAAAAGCTTAAGCAACGTGTTCTAGATAACACCAGATAGTCTTAAGAACAACGTTCCAATTCAACTGCAGCTTTCAGAACAAGCTTGTTCCGAATAATGACCGGATTGCTCTAGAACAGTATGTTGCCAATAACAACCAGGTTGTTTAAGAACAAGCATATTGCCAATATGGCTACAGCTTTTAGAACAAGCATGTTCCAATAACAAACTGGTAGCTCTGGGATAAGCATGTTCCAGACAGTACAAATATAACTTATGAACAAGCATTTTCCCAACAGAGAACAGAATCAACCCTGAACCACTAGCGGCACCAGGATTTTTATTGTAGGTGGGCCTCCAGAAAACTGGATGGGCCAGGTAAAATAAGCCAACCCCCCCTCCCCCCCATCTCCATTCCAGCGCTTTTCTGCTTCACTGAGGACAGCAACTTGTATCGCTGTCCTCCGCTCAGTGCTGAAGCAGACAGAGAAATACACATTAATTGTTGGCACTAAGTTAACTTCATTTATCTCTTTTGAACGTTCAATACACAAAAAGACTGAAACGGAATTATATGTTTGGAGGTTCTGTTTCTCTCTCCATTTATTTACCCAACACGGCGGGCAGGGAACTGTCCAGAATTATTTAACTGTTTCTTATAAATTCAGAATGACAATGGTGAATTTAAAATAAAATAAACTTTGTTTTGTTTTGTTTTACGTTTCATACATGTATTAGCAAAACTGTCTGTGTCTGTCTTGAATGAATGATGTCCACCAACGTCATTCATTTCATTGGATCACTTGCTGGTGACGATGCAGAGTCCACATGTGGGGTAGAAGCCGCTGATTGGCTGAGAAGCTTTCACTCAAAGCTTTCCTCTGGCTGCTTATTAGATGAACCGCTAGAATGAAAATCACTCATTACTCATAGGCCTGGGCCAAAATGGGTGGGCCCGGACCTAAAAGGCCCCAATGGTAGCTCCGCTGGACTGACAGCTGCATCCAAAACTGGACATATTTAAAGTTAGGAAAGCATCGAGACACATCGAATCCAAATTTAGCTTCACTTCCTGCCTCCTGCAATAACTTTTTCTGGTCAATATTTCAAGGCAAAATTTCAAGGCAAGGTTCTAGCCCATGATGGTTGATCAAATGAATCATTGAATATTTGCTTAGTTATCACCAAAGCTCGTTCTATTTTGTTGTAGATAATTGAACTGTTAAGCTGCTTCAGAAACATGTCCGTTAACACTTTAATGACTTACCTCCATGAACAAATGCTGCCTGCGAAGTCATTGGCTGATAGGTGGTAAGGCAGCATGTCAGCAGCTTAGATTTTCAGATGCAGACAAATTCAACTGAACAATGACTGTTTACCATTTTCTCTTGGAGTAAGCGATGTTGCTACAGTACAGTTCTCTTGGATTTAGTCTGTCTCAGTTTGTTCTGTTTCTTCATGTCACTCCAAACAGACTGGATGATGATGAGATCAGATATTTGTGTGGAGCACTGGCTTTTGTCAGAGTCCTTGTGCAAACTAAAATCTCACTGGATGATTACAATTAATGGCAGAATGATTGGAAATGTAAGTTGATATTTCTTACTGACACACTACAGCAAAAGTACAGTATGCTCATACATTTTTTTTTTTTCTCTAGTTTTTGGCTAATTAATGTATTTATTATATTTAGCTCTCAAGATCAAGATCGACAGCTTTTCTACCAAAACATGAGTTACATTAAAGCAGACACATTAACACTCTCATTAATAAGCCATGTAAGTTGTATTCACTTTGAAATTCTAGTTGATTTGTAAATTATTCTGAAAAAAGAAACCTTGATGGGCAGGCTCGTTATCTAATGATATGGGTTTATGCAGCATTCAGGCTCTCTGAATACATTAGCTGCTGGGGTACGATCTGTGGACCGCTCTAATAAAGACAGACTGCTGAAATCCTCGTAGGCTCTGGAGAGGAACACAAATTAAATAAATTCAGATCATAATCAAGAATAGCCACCCACAGTCTCTGAGGGAGATCATAACTCACGTTAAAAACTCAGAGATGGGAAAAACCATCCACCAAGTGCAGCTCAACAAGGTGAGATTTTCTAAATATGAGCGGTTGTATAATTTAGTGTTTATTTTCTTATGCCAGAACCGTCTTTAACCTAATAACCAGCAGAGAATTCATCCAAAGCCTCAAGGCTGTACAATCTGAAAGAAATACCAAATTTATTTATATTATATTGAATAAATCAACATCAGTCGGTTTGAACCAATTGGGGGGGGGGGTGGCATTTTTGGCAGATCAATTTAAATTTTGACTCGTTTCCAAACCTTGCTGAATTTTCGCAGGGAGTTTAAACACAAGCGTTCTAACCAATCATAACGCAGAATCTGCCACACAAACAATCAGACAGGAGGGTGGATTTGATTTTGAAAAACTGTATATTGATATCTTTTCACGGTTGAAACAAGATACCTTCTGATGTTCATTCATGTTTATTTTGTTCTAGGCCTAAATTTAAGTAAAGAGTAAGAAATTATCAGTTTGATGTCTCATGTAGCGCTTGAATCTGCCACGACACAATAAAGAGCCACGAAACGGTATTTAGCCAATTGTTTGAATTTCTTACAAAAATGACAACTTTTGAAAGCTGAGACTTTGTTTTATACATTAATCTCCATAAAAAAAAATACATCCAAAGGTTTTTGGCTTATTTATACTGTAGTGCACAATAAACTGGGACAGGAGAAATTATTTTTGCATGAAAAACTAAAGTCAGCTTTAAAGTGTTCTCCTTTTTCCCTCTTTCTCTTCTCATTTAATTCTCATTTCAGCAGCATTCGTCTGCTCCCAAGGGTTTAAAGATCGCAGTTATTGTACCTACAGCTAAAAACCAAATGTCTCAAAGTCATTCTGAGTGGGAAAATTTCATCCACCCCCCACCCCCCCCCCCCCCCAAGATTGTCATGTATAGGGTTATATGATTACAGCTATTAAAATCTATGCAACACACATTTTCCCCGAATCCCTCCAACCCACGCAGATCACGAGCAGGTCTCGTAGATAACCACAGAGAATTAGATTGCAAATGTGGAAGCAAGGTAAAGAAAATGCTTTGCTGGCTTAAAGGAACACTACATCCAGAAATGGGAATTCTGTCATTATTTATGATGTAATTTCAAAACTGTATGATTCTATTTCTTCAAAGAACCCAAATAATAATTTGTGGCAATATATCTCAGGTGCTCTTTTGCATACAATGACTTTGCAGTGCTAATTAAGTATTTTTTATAACTTGTGCATATTCCACATCTTCTGAAGACATACAATGGCTTTCAGGTGGGAAATAAAGATATTTTACATTATTTAATGTAAATCTTATTCACATACACTATATTGCTAATACATTTTGGGCCCTGAAAAATCATGAAATATATATCACAGTTGCCACAACAATATTAAGCTGCACAGATTATTTTAAAATTGATAACCAAATCAGTATATTAGACTGATTTCTGAAGGATCTTCTGACGCTGAAGACTATGAAGACACTTTGCCATTACAGGAATAAATTACTTTTTAAAATGTATTTTCGAATAGAGAGCAGTCATTTTAAATTGTAACAGTATTTCACAATATTACGGTTTTTATTGTATTTTTGATCAAATGAATTAAACAGAGAACTTGGTTAATCAGGCCACCAAGAGAATATTAACTATCACTTCCTATTTTATTAAACTAAATTTGTCATTAAAATGTCTACAAATTTATCAAATTGATCCAAAATTAGGTATAAATCAAACAGACACTAGTTCACAGGATCATACCATACATTGAAATTTATAATCTAATTCATAAATATCAAACTTATGTACATACTAAGTGGCTGATACCATCTTAGTTCCGGACTCGTTGGTCCGTAGTGAGATCATGGTTTTAACGTATATGTTTGCTTTAATTTATTTTCAAGATCTAAGGTAAACTACCGTATCTGTTGTTGCTTTTAGTATGGCTATAAATGTCACGCAAAATATACAAACTCACATTAGACATTCTTAACTTTGACTAAAGCACATAATCACCTGAGAATTATACAGAAAATATTTCACGTCGCCATCATGGCTAGTTAGGACAAAACCTCTGATTAACATGGAAGAGACACTTTTATCGCGACATCGGGAAGCATGTAGAGAGGACATGGCGTTACATACCACAAAAGATTCTTTATAGAGTAAAAAAGTTCTTTAGATTATTACAATGTTTTCCATTACGAATAAATTGTTCTTTAGGAAACCCAAAGTTGTTTAATAGTGAGTAAATGATGACAGAATATTAAGAGATCTGTGTCTTTCAAATAATTTTCAAGTGTTCTTTCTAGGTTCCCTGATGCTTCACTGTAGATGTGTTTACCCACAGGATTGCTTTGTCTGCGCTAATAGATGCTGTGTTATAAGTAGATGTCCAGCCCAGTGTGTCGTGTCCTACTGGCTGCCCATGAGCTTTCTAATCTAAGGGAAATGTGGGGGTCTGTCCTGATCTCTAATCAACGTGGCACGCCAAAGGTCGCTTTCGTACACGCCATCCATGTGAGCTTTTAGAAACAGCTTACGATGCCTCGCAAAGGAAATTGAAAAAGAGCTGTAATCCTCACACCCCTCTGTGCCCAAACATACTTACCATGACGTACACACACACTTACGATGGCAACAAACCAATACACACACCTCTCAAACACACAGCTAAGAGCTGGATTATATGAAGGTCTAATCCTTCCCAAATGTCCACCCTGCTGTCACCTTCGGAGTCCGAAGTTTGGGATTGTTCAGAGAGCTCCTGCTGGTCACAAGGAGGGTGCACTTCCTGTTTACAGTTTCCTCTGTTTCCTTTGTCTTTCTCCCGCTTTAGTAATCAGCAGAATGTACTCCAGACAGCCTGTTGGTGGTTGATGCCAGTTCATACTCGCCAGGCCCAGGATACCGTCTCAAATGCTAATCCATGTGGATGTACCTATTTACCCCCTCCTCAGTGTGCGAAGCCTCCCCACCTGCCATAATAAACACTGACAAATTACATTTGTTAAGAATTCAAACAGCTCATTCCACCCCGGTGCCGGGTTGAGCCACGCTTTCGTCTCACTCTAATGACACCAGACTCCTTTACAAGGGGACTTGGACTAAAACACAACAAATTACAATGTGACATAAAATCATTTCAAACAGGGCTGCTTTGTTCCGCTCTTAAGGGTGAGAGTGAGGGTAATAAGATTCATCAAGACAATATCGCTCTGTTACTAAACCTAAAGAGCTGTCTAGTACCAATCTGAGCAGGATACCCTTTAAAGCGTTTGCACTAAGAGTGATTTTATGGCTGGAGGTCAGCAGGTCGCTCTGTGGCTGCCTACTGCTGGATATAGTTTTTTTTTTTAGTTTTTTTTATTACTTATATACTTACATTTTGAGTACTTGTCTTTTCCTTTTTAAATTTTTTTTTTTTTTTTTTCATTTTGTTACATTTTTTATATTATTCTTATTTTTTCATATTTTAATAATTTTTATGATTTTTATTTAACTTTTTTTATTTCAGTTTTAGTTTTAGTAAATTTTGTATACTTCAATTTGTTTCGGCTATTGCCAAGTTGGCCCTTTTTTTTTTTGCCAGTGAAAATAAGATCCCTGTTGCCTAAAATGAACATTATTGCTAGACATTATTACAATTATTATTATTTTAAATTATCATTAAATTGTTTTTTTTGGGGGGCTTTTTTTTTTTTTCATTTTTTTGGTCTACTTAAATTATCTAAAAATCCTTGAAATTAGATAAATATTTTGTCTGCACGGAACAATTTTTTCACTCACTGTTACATTATTCAATGTAAATCTCATTTATATCCATTCACATAACAAATAATTACAAATAGAAAATAATCTGCATATTGCATTAAAATGCAAATAAAACTGCAATTATACCTCAGGCATTTAAGAACATAATAAACATAAAATATATATTAAAGTATAAAATATTGTGTTGAATTTCATGTTTGCTAACTAGCAATCAGTGCCAGATGCCTTGCTTCTAAGGGTGTATTCACACCAGGAAAGTCTACTAGTTCACCTGATTGGGTCCCGGACCAAACAATGTTGATTTTTTTCTTTTCTTGGTGTGGTTTGCTTTCACACTCCTCTTTTTGGAAGTGAATCAGAAACTTTAAACAAAACCACACATGTGCTTGAGGTCATCCATTCGTTGGTTCATCCATTAAGGGTGCACCCTAGACAGCCTTTCAACAATCTACAGTCATTGTAAGCATAGAAAGTTTAAAATAAGAAGAATTGAATCTATAAAAATGAGTCATAATAAAATACATACACTAGTGTTGCTTCACATGTAAAAATCTTATTTCAAGGAGTTTTATTTTACTTTAAAAAGAAGTTAAAAATGAATATAGCAGGATATGTTTAAAACTTTCATTTTAAATCAATTAATGTTGGTATGAAGCACACAAAAGTATGATTCCCTATAGCACTGCTGCTGCTGCATTTCATCCAAAGTCATATGTGGGATGTTTCTAACTTTAAACCATAAAGGTGTTCAGCCTGACAATTGGAAGATGATATATATGAAAACAAAATGAGATTGTTAGCTTTGCAGGTGTTCGATTGTAGAGAAAGAAATCTCCATAGCTACAAATTTGGAGGATAACCAATGCTACTTTCTGTAATGCTAGCATTTGTTCTGCAGGTGTATGATTTTCAACAGAGATCATTTACTGCGCTCTACACACCTGTAGTGTTTTATTGCACATTTTCAAGTAGGAAGCCACAACATTGGACTTTCTGGGGTGAATGGAACCTAAAAGCATAAAATGCACTACTGTTTAAAAGTTTCAGGTCAGTTTTGTTTTTGTTTTTTTAGAAATTAGAATTTTTAATCAGCATTTAATAAGCATTTATTTTGTTATAAAAGAGGGTCTGGGAGGGGTTTTCTTGACATAACTTCTAAACGACAAGAGACGAGTTCCAGCAGAGATGTGTTATCCTTGTGTTCAAAACAAGCTTGTTACTTAGATTATTGCAGAAGTGTAAAAAATGGTCTCAGAGGCCGCAGTGGTGCCTGCATGGCGCAGAGATAATGAAAGCACTTGCAATCTGCTAGATGCTTAATCAAGTTCACACACATACCACTACTCTACATTAAAACTTGGCCGCCACATAGATCACACAGCAATTCAGAGACTGCAGGAACACATTTCACACCAAACGGCAAAGAGAAAGTGACCACATCGGAGAGAAATCTAACGCTTTGGAGGGAATGCTTAGATAAGTCCTGTTGGGTTCATGTAATTTCATATCATATTTTCTACCAATATGATGCTGCTAGGATGACTCAAGAATGAGTCCCAGCATTTCCATACTAGTAACTACACAACCTGCCTATGTGCATCATGATTTTCAATGTCTTTAAAGTAAATAAAAGTAGATTTTTGCCAACACAAACTGCTTAAGTTGAAAGTTATTTACCGTATTTTCCCGACTATAAGTCGCACTTTTTTTCATAGTTTGGCTGGTCCTGCGACTTATAGTCAGGTGCGACCTATTTATCAAAATTAATTTGACATGAACCAAGAGAAATGAACTGAACATTTTAATTTAATAATGTATATTTTTCATAAATAGCAATTTAACACATTAAAACATTACTTTTCCTCCATAATGTGACATACAGTGAAATTGATTATCAAAAGCAGTAGCACAGGGGACTTTTTTTGTCTTCTCTATTTGTGTTACAGAAGTCTGTGAAGTGAGTTCAGATTGGCCACCTGCATTGGTAACCTGTGGCATGAGAGCTTGATGCTTCAGGCAGTGAGAGAGAGAAGCATTCTGATAGGTTGAGTCTTCACACATAGTTAAATGAAGCCGCTCTGATTGGTTTGTCATTGATTGTTTCAGTGGCCTTCTGTCCGGCCCCTGAAGCATGACGGGAGGCCACTGACCCTTCTGACAGACATCATCTATCAGTATTAGTGAGCAAAGGGCAGGATGAACCCAACCAGGACCTCGGATGAGCGACGTTATATCAAGCCAAAGAATTCCCACTCACACACACATTTGATTCTATAGAGAACCTTAACACACCTATACTTCTCCACCTATAATGCTTAAAGTGATAGTTCATACAAAACTGAAAATGCAGTCATTATTTACTCACCCCATGAAGTCGCTTTCAAACATGACTTTTCATTCTGTGAAACACACAACAAGATATTGTGAAGTATAATGGGTTAAAACATTGTTTGTTTTTTTAAATACTGTCCCTTTAAAACTTTTACCTTTTTTCTCCACTAAATGTTCACTCTGTTATCATTGGCTAACCACATACTAGTGTCTTTTTTTTAATTATTAAATTATTTGATTTGTTTGATTTGTGTTAAAAACAAAATCAAATTTTCCAATGGTTAAGAAAAGTCCATAGATAGATAGATATATAGATAGATCAAGTCAAGATTTCTGGCCTAAATGAAATAGACCAAGGGCTGAGCTTGGGCTGGCGAGGGCACGGTGCCAAACAAACACAGGCCACTGCATGTGTCAGCCGAGAAGCAGAGAAAGCGCAATGCAGTGCGAGAAAACACCACAATACATTTCAAGAGCCAAGAAAGCTGCTTGCAGTGCACTTCAAAAATCTGCAACCTCGCAAAGCAAAGTGTGCTCGATAAAGTACAAATGAAAAGCCAAAGAAGAAGAGACAAATAAAGAAATGTTTATCTGAAAGGCTTCATCAAATTGCTAATGACAGCTCGGTTAATTCGCTGACAGAAGACGCCATCATGCGAGAGCGGAGGAAGGCAGAAATAAACATTTCTACAGGGTTATACACAGTCTGACAGTAAGTGTTATTTAAAGAAGTCCAATTAAGCATAATTCAGTGCATAATGTGTCTATCCACTCTCATTAATTTGAGTTTATATTTAAAGAGACTTAGGATCAGATGTGACATACATTCACCCACAGAGAGAAACCTGCCCCTTTTGTTAAAGAGCAACGGTGACCTCGTGTGGCCGATGCGTGACACTACAGAAATCAAATCAAATATGCTTATGCATATTAAATATGCTTTTTGTGTCTGTGCATGCCAAAAAAAGTAAAGAACACGTTTTTTTTTTCTTTATTTTCAAGGCTAAAATTCAGCTTGACTATGGCATATGTTAGATTTGACTATCTCTACAATAAAAAACAAACGAATGTGGCAAATCACAACAATAAACTACACTGCAACTATTCTGAAGATCTTCTTTATCCAGCCTCATTTAGCGAATGCAGGTGTTTGCCTGGTTTCCTCTGAGTGAATGCAAGACATCTGCACTCCTTTAATACATTATTCATGAGTGCAGGAGGGTGCTTGCTAATGAGCTACTGTAATCTGGCTGTTTTTGTAATTAAGAAACCATAATGCTAATTTGACAAGGGCAGGGGACTGACTTGTAAACGCACTTAGCCGCAGGACACTGCCGGTATAAAAACACTGTGAGACTTCGAACTCTACGGAAGTATTGTTAATATGCTGTCAAATATTTACGGATTATTTAAAGAATGCCTTAAAATGTATTCACTTGTGAGAGGATGTTAGGTAATCCTCCAAACTGCACCTTGGACGAAACTAACATGGTATTTAGAGGATTTTTAAAGTATCATTCAGTTTGTAATCAGGTAGGCTAACACAGTTCAGAACCATATTCTTCCTGGAAAATTCATATTATTCCTGGAAAAAAGTGCTTTTTTAAACCTTTAATCCTTTTTGCTGTTGTTGTTGTTGTTGTTGTGGTTGTTGTTGTTGTTGTTGTTGTTTAAATATTTTGCTTTTTTATTTATTGAATTGGCTGCATGAATGTCATGGCATTAGCCACAATATCAAACTACTTTTATTTAATTAATTTTTAAGTACATTAATTTATTGAAAATTATTTATTTTTCACTCATTTTAAAGAAAGATAGCACATGCACTTCCACTAAAAGGTTGGATAAAAGTTATTCAAAAAGTGGTAATAAAAAAAGTGAAAGTCTCTTGGAATTTTTTATTCATTAGCATTGTTATTTTAGTATCATTGAGATGTTTTTATTAATAATTTGCATTAGTTTTTCTGTTTTCATTTTAATTTTTTAGTTTAAATAATTTAGTAGTATGTTCGTGTCATTATATATATATATATATATATATATATATATATATATATATATATATATATATATATATATATATATATATATATATATATATATAATATGCTTGTATAGTTTTTATATATTATTTCAGTTTTAGAATTGGGCTATATTTTATTTCAAGTTTTCACATTTTAGTTTTAGTTAACTGCAAAAACCCTGGTTTGCAAATGCCACTTGTTTTAAAGTGGTAAAAATGTCAAATTAAATGCATATTATAAGATGCATATTATTATTTGACCTTGTTTGCATATCGACCTGTTGTTTCAGACTCCCAAAACCGAAATATGAACCTTTCATTTCCCATAATAGGGCAACTTTAATATTTTGTTGTGATATTCATACATTTCAGGCATGATTCAGTTTTCCAAATACTTCTGAGGTCACTGTATACTTTTTTTATTACTGCAGAAATAACGTGTTTTTTGTTCTCTTTTTTTAAAACACTTTATTCAGTATGATATGTTTTTAATGAGATTAAAGCTAATAATGTAACTAATGAAGCCCGTGAACAGAGAATGTGAAACTTGATGTAAACACAATACTAATTTTAAAACCGTAATCACTTTCCTTTCACCCCCAGCATATAAAAACATTTAATGAAGCACGTTAATAACCCGCCCACATCATTTTAAAGGTCATCACTTCACAGAGAACATCACAAACCTACACTTTAAAGTTGAAGTTCTCACTCTCCTTCATCACGGAGCTGAGAAAATGAGTTGAACCATAGCAGAAAAGGTTCATTTTGAGTTTCAAATCTTTCCGGGAAGACAACATCCAGCGCACATCCCAGAATCCCACCTACTGCTGTGCCGCAGGGCGTCCGTTCGTGTACTGTATGGTCTGATTACAGTAATCTCCCCGCAGCTTCTGTCTCTCACACACACCGTTATTATTTAAGACCTGCGGAGATAATAGCAGCCGTGCTCGGAAAAGGCTATGTGTACATCTTTCCTCCCAGGGGCCACCGGGCTCCTAACCTGGAGGAGCAGGAGTGTCTTTCCTCCTCTCCATTGTGCTGTTTGTCTTCTCTCTGTCTATCAGACCTGGTCCCTGTTGAACGGGGTTAGAGGGTCCCTCAGCCATTACCATTTATCACAGCCACAGAGCTGATATCTTGGAACGGGGGGGAGGGGTGTCAATCTTACGTTTCCTTTTCCTGAGAAAACAGGAGCTGCTCGTCCCCTCCCATGGCCCCAAAATCCAGTCCAATCCAGCGGGTCAGGAGCAGATTTATCCCGCTAATGAATCCAACCTGAGCCCGCAAACACAGGTAGCCTCACGGGTCACCAGTCAGTAATTGGATAAAAGATCATCATCAAAAGCTATTACCGCTCATGGCCGGATAGGAGCACCATGGTCGGCCGTTACAATGAGACGGGAATAATTAATCCACTGAGCTCTTCAGACACCCAAAAGAGCTCGTTTTGATTCAACATCAAGAATTCATTTAACTAAAACACGCAGGAAGCCGGGAAAGACGAAATCAGACGTATGGTCGGTGTGGAAATCAATGGAATTTCTAAATACCCTAAACTGAAAAATATTACCATGTTAGCAAAAATGATATTTCATACATAAATATTTATATGTGTGTAGAGTGGGGTTAACAGATTCTGAGACCACCCTGACAATAATGGACATTTTAATATAAAAAGTTTTAGGACAAATTTAAAAAAAAATTAACAAAGAAACATTATGAAGAAAGAAATAATTAAGGGGGAAATTAATTAAAGGAAAATGTTATATTATGCATACTGTATATAGAAAATGTATACAGTATATACAGTCTGTGTTGAACATAATTAGCAAAATAGTAAAATGGTAGAAAAATGTAAAAAGACAGATAATTTGAACAAATGTAAATGTATGTATGTATATATGTGTGTGTGTGTGTGTGTGTGTGTGTGTATTTGTGTGTGTATATATATATATATATATATATATATATATATATATATATATATATATACATATAATTAATAATGAGGGATCCACACAGACTAAAAAATGTAGGGTTACACTTGACTACAAAACTTTTTTGAATTTTCGGTACAAACATAAGGAACAAATAATATATGTATGTAATGTTTTTTTTTTTTTTTTTTTTTTTGCAGTTATTTATTACAACAATTTGGTATTTCATGAGGAAAGAAGCAATATTCAGTTTGAGAATGAATGATTCATTAGAGTCTTTTCAATGAATCATTGATTCAGTTCACACAACCTGTCTGAATTATTTATTCTCTTAACAGGCTACTTCTATTCGACTCACTGTCTCAATTATTCGTTCAACAGGGTTAAAAGTCACACACATTTTTTGTATAACCTCAGAAAATGTGAAATATGCCGTGCCATTCATATGGATACTTTAATAGGCTTTTATATCCTAAAACCTTAACAACCCTTTAACCCTTTAAATCCAATCAAATGAACTACAGTACCTAACAATCACAAAAATCAGTCATGGTTTCAAAAAACATTAATTACAGAATCACATGAATCGATGCGGCTCCAAATGTTGGGTTACATTTAATGACTTCGGCACCTAATCTAAGAAATAATTAGTATAGGTAAGGAGCCTGTTTTCGGTCATGAGCAAAGCCAATCAGACAGGAGGAAGCACCCATCCAATTGTGATAGGACAGAAAATGAGGCCACGATGGTGCAAACAATCGAAGACAAAACGATTATTCCAAAGCTGCTGATAATTCATCTTTCCTCACCGCAAGAAGACGCCACACAAGAGGGTGAGTTTATTGATCTGGGCGGAGGGTGGGACGTCGGATCATTGCACTAGTCATTATACATGAGCTGCTTTCACCCTCTACTTATTAAGCTGCTCCGATTTCTACCGGTTTCCATCAGAGCTCATTAAAAAACAATGCAGAAGGCCTGTCTATCTCAGCGTGCTGGTTGACTGCACTATAAAAGTCAAGAACTCGTCACTTCCAGTGCTGTGATAAACCCACAGCACAAATTGAAACTGGTTTGATTATGCCTCGTAGAAGGCTCTCAGCCTCTCTCTCTCTGTTTCCAGAGGGCTGCGCATCGGATCTCCCTGGAGGGAACGTCTGAGACGGATCCGTGCCAATCCTTTGGCCACAAACTAGTCGGGTCCTTTCAGAACATGACCTGTGGTGCGCACACAGACTAACAGTGTGAGGTCCAGTCGTGGCTCCTAATGTATTCAAAAGCCCTCTGGCGGTGTGCTGGGCGCATAAATTATCCGAGGTGAGGAAGTCAGACTGAATGCTGAATGTTGACGGCTGTGGATTTTGGCAGCCTGAGGGCCGCTAGGACCCTCTTGATGTAAGCGCCTTAAAGACCCCCTAACTTTCTTGTGTCAAGGATAAATATCTCTTCTCTAATTTCTGAGGTCCTGCTTTGCCTTGGCATTGCACGTATTTGGCTAGAAGAATTTGTCGTTTTTTTATATATATATATTTACCTGCTTGATTTTGAGCAGTTTAATCAAGAAAGCAAATAAATTATGCCATAAATGTTGTTTTGTTATACACTTCAAATACAAGATTTAAAAAATATTAAATAACGGAATTTACAAAGAACTCAACATTTCCTTCTAAACAGGCCAATATGCACCTCCTTATTATAAATGTCTAATTCAACACAATGTACATCCATCAGTAAGACTGAAAATTCTGAAATAAGAAATAAAAATATAAAATAAATAAGCAGGTATTTTCCCCCAAAAACCACCTCAGGTACCAAAATATATGTTGAAAGTAAATATTGGATGTTTTTTATATATATTATTGTATATATTAAGGTATGTTTAGGATAAGCAGCTTTATATAAAGTATATTTTATTAGCATTTTTATCAGACTCCTATGTGTAGGTTCAGTAATTTTTTAATGGCAATAAATAGGTTGTGCAATGGTTGGGCAATGAAAAAAAATCCGTACATATTTTACGAGGTGCACAATTTGTATGAATTTGTACGAATGACCTTCAACTTACCCCGCCCGTAAACTGGGGTCTAGAAAAATCATACGAGTGAGGTCATACGAATTGTATGAATTAGTCAACCTCGTAAAATACGTACGAATTGGTCGTGAGATAGCCTTCCTTGGTTGTTTTCATTGCTATTACAGTAAAATAACTGAGCCTGAGAAAAATGCCATAGTTTTAGAAGAAATTTTCACTTAGAGGCTTTCACATCTGAACGCTTCAAAATTAAGAGACCACTTAAATATTCTCTGTTTCTCTGGATATACAATTTATAGTTTTGTGTTCGAGTAAAACATAGTTTTTGTTTTATGATGTAAACAATGCCTAAAATTGGAATTGGTCAAACAAACAAACCAAAAATTCCAAGTTTTCAGACATATTCATATTCATCTTTATACAACACAATACCCCTTTTTTAACTTCAGAAGAGTCAAGAAATCTATTATTTGGTGGAATAACCCTAATTTTCAATCACAACAAATGAAAACAATTTATTTTACAGTCATTTTCTGAAAAAAATAAATAAATAAAAAAACTAAATTACATTTTTTTCTGTTAATCTGTTTCCTTCTAATCTGCTTTGAAACCATTTAAATAAGCACCAAATAAATGAGATCATCATTTCTGATTTAATGAGCAGAGACTATTTAAAATGTAATGATGTTTTTATGAGGTATACTTTTCTTTTGCAAGGTATTATGGCTGTGTTTGTGAACATTTACAAAAAATAAAAAATAATAATTAATCCTTTGTTGAAATTTTAATTTCATTCAACATTTTGACCACTGAAGCCTTTACTGGGAAGAAATTTAGAGAAGCGCAATCAAATATCCCTCATGTATAATATCACTGCAAAAGAAAATAAATGATGTATGCAGAATAAACCCACGCTGATTGCGCAAAATGGTACTTGGGTGTCATAAAATTGTCTCCATGGTTACTGCATTTCACTTTCAAATCAAACTCTTAAGTGCAGTAAAGCTTCCTGTGGGACTGTTGTCTTCCTGTTGCAGGCCTCCGACTGACAGCCTTTAAACACCCTGCATGCATTCATTTAGTTTCAGCATAATGTTGTTTTCTTTATTATGTAGAAAGAGCACAATTACCAACTGCAGTGTGTTATTTTTTTTGCTGTATGTTTATGGTAAAGTGTGTGGGAGAAGTGGTCCGGATGCAAATCATGGATGGGATTTGCATTTAAAACAGCTGCTTATTGAATTATTATTAAACTAGGGATAAGACACTAAACATATATGAAGATTCAGATTTCTCACTGTTGAAGATAGAGCATATTCACATTTTGTATAAATATGCAGTGACCCCAAAGCCAATTTGAACACTTGTGCCACTTAAAAATGTATGAATGTTTGCAATATATAACACGTAAGTGTGCTTGCGTTATCTTTCCTACCAGTAAATGCCAACTGGATTGATATTCAATGACATTTATACATTTTTAAGTGTGGCCTACAGGAATTATACAGGTTTAATACAAATTAAGTTTAATCGACAGCATTTGTAGCATAATGTTGGTTAAAATAAAATAAAATAAAAATTGACTGAGCCCTCATTTAAAAAAAATATATATAATAATAATAATAATAGAATTTGAAGCTACACTGGAACACTTAAAATGGAGGATTCTTTAGAGGACTTGTGTGTGTGAAGCTGAAAATTCAATCAAAGCATTTAAATTGTTCTACTGTTATTTGATCTATAAATACATTTTAACAGTCAATTTTATTGTGTCTTGTGGCTATACTTTTAAAACTGTTTTTTTTTTCATCCTCATTCACTTCCATTGTAAGTTCTGCTTTTTTATTGTAGAGTTGGGACAAATAGAAATACATTTTTGAGGTAATCAATATTATGCCACAAATTCTGTCAACCAAGCTTATTGAAGATGTGCATTCATCCTATAACCAGACAGAAAGGTGGTAAAGTAGGATATTTTCACAGTGACATTCAATCAGATACATACTATTATAGCGTTTGCCAATATTTTGAATTAGATTTTATTTTTATATTTGATTTTACTTACATTTTTTATAATTGCCGTGTCTGTCATTTTTCTTATTCTGTTTCTTCTTTAAACATGTTCATAAAGTTTACATTAAGTTTTGGTTTTAGTTCAACTTTAGTTAACTTAAACTAAACAAAAATGAAATGACTAGCTGAAATAAAATAAATAAAATATTAACTTCGGTTTCAAGCAATGAAAATAGGATGATTTTAGTTACTGATAATAACCCTGCACTCGCTAACAAATTTCAAACAAGCTTGTTGCCATAACCGAGCAGCTAAAAATAAGTGGCACTGAATCTGCAACACACAAGGCTTTCCATCAGCATCACTCTGGATGCAGTACAATCAATACAGAAGCAAAAAACATGTCAGGACCACCAGTGACCCGCAAGCTAGAAACTTTCCAACTGTTACTCCTTCCCGTAATTAATGTTACAGTTCTGGACTCCAGACAGAGACTGGTTATTGTACTTGGCACAGTTGGGCATCTTTTGGTATGTAAATGAAACAGACTGGATGGATTGCAGGGGGCTCCACTGCCACGGGCTGTTTGGAGATCTGCGCTGTGCACTACAAGGGGCTTTTCTGGTTCCCTGCCAAACAGAAACCCAGATGAAAAACCAAATACACACATACAGTATCTGTCCCCACACACACGTTACTCAAAAGCAGGCAATGGACCCTCAACCATGATCAGTCACAGCAAAAGCTGCTCATGAAACTCACCAAAATCAGCTTTCCATCTGCAAAGAATGCAGACGGGGAACCTTTCCCCAGAAGATGAGGTTATTCTGCACCATGAGTGAAGGTTTCTTTCACACACCTACTCACAGACACGAAAGAACCAGGAGGGACTTCATCACCTTTCAGGATAAACATACTGTACAAATGACGTCATCAGAAACTGCTGTTCGTCTTGAGACCGCTTCATATCGGTACAAAGGATTCAAGGAGGTCTAAAAAAAAACAAAACAAAAATCCCAAAAACACAACTTACAAAGAAAAACGTTGTATGACCTTCTTACTGTTATTCTAAATGTGATCTTTTTCATTTTTGCAGATTGCTTTTCTCTGAAAATTCTCATTGTATTACATAGTAAGTAGCACTGTTGCTTTGAAACAACACTAATGTCCATAATATCCTAAACCATGAAATAACCATAAAAAAACAAATAGATATACAGCTTCACAGTTCAAATAACACAAGTAAATAAAATAAAAAGTTTAGTAAAATCATAAACCGCACAATTCCGTCTAATAAAGGATTATGTATGTTATGTATAATTGGTCTGAATCCGTATGACTCTTCATATATCAGTCAGCTGTTCAGTGTGCAATATGCATTTCACTACAGTAAGGCGAAAACATCACGTCAACATCTTTGCAATGAAGGTTTGTAGTTTTAGACAACTACATATTTTAAATAAATGAAATACCTTGCAGTGCATCATATTCAAATCAATACAATGCCATATCCATTGACTCTAGAATCACACCAACGTGGAATAAAATTGCACTGTGATATTTGGCATCAAAATAATTCATTATCAAAACCATGTTTTGAATCTTTGCCTTCCATATTACATCTTCCAGATTATATGCAAGTTTCACTGTTCATCTCTCTTTGTTCATGGGAAGACCTTTTGATCATGACTATTTCATAAAATGGTTAAATTTTCCCCTTACAAGCAGATTTGTGCTTGAGCAAGATGTTAAAGCCTTTATGGCCCTCCTCTATTTCATAGGTGACTATAGTTGATCACTAGTAGTCACTATCACTATTTTCTGAGGAAAGTGCGCCACCTACTGGTGTACTCCGGAAAGTGAAAAAGTGAAGTAACTAACAGTCAAGCACCTGTACTTTAAGACTTGATTTTTAATTTTAGATTTAATCAGATAAATACTCAGAAACACTCTCACTCAAAAGAACATAATTAGCAACACACACACACACACACAGAGTAATAAAGCAGTTTGCACAAAATAAATAAACTCAAACAGTAGATACAAGAAATGATGTTTTAAATCTGACAACAGTGAATATGGAAGCTGACCGATGAAACACATTATTATTTCATATGCTTCATCGAAATCCATTACATTCAAAAGCAAAAACCACCAAACCATTGGCTGCAAACGCCAACAGCTGCCAATCGCTCTCAACATGAACTAAAACACTCAATAATCAGCCTTCGAGAGAGAAAAACAACCAGCGGATATGTTTAACCTCTGAATAAGATTTCAGTTTGATAACCTTCACTCAACAAGCAGACAAAAAAAAACTGATTGATTTTAGATCCTCATCAGACTCACTGCGCTCTCCAACAGAAAGAACTCACAACCTTTAAGTCTCTCAATGTGCAACAATTTGCAAAGATTCATGTTTACAGTCAGAACTCAGCAGCACACAGATCCTAGCATACTGCAACCGAATAATCTGTGATGTCTTATAGTGATGAAGAACTCTTAAAACTGTTTTATACAGGATTCTATGATGTCCAGCGCCACCAGGTCACCCTCATCCGATCCCAGACGGCCTGCAGAGAGTCGAAGGCCGGACGCACGTCCAGGATGGAAAACTGGTAGGTGTCTTTATTAATATCGCCATCGTAGTAGTCAATGACATACCGGACTTCCTTTCCGCACCGATCTACGATCCAATCGTGTCGGTCGAAAGGCAGTTCATATCTACACAGAAAGTTTACAGACAAAAATCAAGCCCTCTGTCGCTTTTTAAACACTTCCTTTAGGATTTATTTTTATATCTCACCCCATCCAGTGACGTATTCTGGCTCTGGGCGAGAACTCTTTGGCTTTGCCCCCGAATCTCTTCAGAGACGGACCGCATGGACACTCGCTGCCAGAAACAAAGCAGATCACACTGACACTGACCATCCAATGACTGACACCATATCATCACCTCGCTTATCTGACAGCAACAGGGCATCCGAGGTGATGATGATTTATCTGATTCAAATGTGCTTAGCATCACAAGTTACTTCATTATCAGTCACCATTATTTCTGCTAACAATAAAAACAGAGAATATATATATATATATATATATATATATATATATATATATATATATATTCTTAAATGCAGTTTATTCCTGTAGTACTCTTGTAATCACTATTTGAAGAATAGAAAGTTTAAAAGAACAGCATTAATTTAAGTGCTGTCAAACAATTAATTGCGATTTATCCCATTCAAAATAAAAAAATTTGTTTACATAATATATGTGTGTAAACTGTGTATATTTATATACAAACACATGCATACATATATTTAAGAATTTTTTTATCATTTATTTAATATATTTATATATAATATAAAATATATGAATATAAATGTAATTTTTTTTTAAATATATACTTTATGTATGTGTATTTATATATACGGTGCATAATAAATATACACAGTAGACATACATAATGTAAACAAAAACTTTTATTTTGGATGGGATTAATCACGATTAATAGTTTGACAGCACTAATTAATTTTACATTCGATTTTAATTTAATGCATCCTTATTGAATAAAAAAAATAATAATAATATATATTTCTTGTAATAATAAAAAAAAATGTTTAAAGGCACTGCTCATGTGAGAGTTGTTGTTGTAGTTACCTGGCGTGCAGCGCCTCCCACTTCAGGATTTCCTGCCAGGCTTGATCATTGTTACGATTGTGGATCTGGATGATATTGGTCATGTCTTCTGGAGCAAGACTGTCATCCTTCCAACGCCACCTAGCAAAAAAATTTTTTTTAGTAATTTACAGTAATTCAACACAGAAAAAAAGACAAGATTTTCTTTCCAAAATGTGCAAAACAAGCTCTATTCTTTTCTGCATAGTATCAAAACAAGATCTCCTTTCCGAACAGTGTGCTGCTCATCTTGAAAGCATTTTAAGGAAACAGAGGCACTCCCTAAACAGAAGGCAAAAATTTGCCTACCGAATATTTGCCTGCCAAAATACCAAATTTGACCAAAATATAAGGCAGAATTTTGCATATACCACACTGAGAAAGCAATCTCAGAGTGCACAGCAACAAGTAAAATAGAAAAACAAAAGATCTAAGATACTTCAGCAGGGATGCATTCAAAGGATCAAATATGACAGTAAAGATATTTCTGAAGGATCATGTGACACCGAAGACTGGAGAAATGGATGCTGAAAATTCAGCTTTGCCATCACAGGAATAAATTACATTACAAAACATTTTAAAATAGAAAACGGTTATTTTAAATTGTAATAATAATATTTCAGAATATTACTGTTTTTTTACTGTATTTTTGATCATTCAATAAATGCAGCCTTAATGAGCAGAAGACTGGTGTTCAAAAACTAACATCAAGTTCTATTGGAATTAATCTGTTAGTTTTTGTTCTATCTAGGTAATCAAGTTACAGCACTAACACAAACATCCTGAAGGGAAGCCAAATGGCATATCTGGGGCCTGTTCTTCGTACGTCGCTAACTCAGTTAGCTGGATTTGAATGTTGACGATTTGGCGTGATCTTGGATCGTTTGGTTCTTCGAAGCTCATCCCGGAGCTGCTGTCATAGCAACAGGTCCGTAAGCTTAAACCTGCTCGGGAGCAGCTTATTTCATGTAAACAGGATTAGATCGCTTCTTTTGAACCACAACTGGTACCAAAATATGTCTGCTACCACCGCTACTTTATTACAAGAGTATCGTACTGATCCAGGGACGATCATTTTAAATAATAATCATTTAAACTTTTATTTAAAAATAATATAAGAATGCTGTGTAGTCCATAACAGCCTACTATAGACACAGCCAGTTTTACTCACTGAAATATTTATTTGTCATAAAATTATTACTTCATAATTGTATTAGAGTCTTACACACATGCTATACAGATAATAGAGTCGTGCATTATTTTGAGTGATGACTGCTATTATAAGAGTGGCTTGATGGAGCGCAGGAGATGCAGATAACATGATATTGACCCTTAAGAAACTTTCATTAATGCTGTCACGTAACAAATCTGTCCAAATATAAAATGAAATGAATAGATAATTTCTACATTGAAATAAAAAGGTAAAGACTGCACAACTATTATATATTGCGAATCTAAATAATTGTGAATCATGAAAAAATATATAATAAAATAAAAAAATGTTTCTATTATCTGTTTGATGTATCTATTATAGCATTTATGTAGTTTTGTTTGCTTGGCTGTTTCCTTATAAAAGTCCAGAAATTTGTCGGTTTTTCGTCATTTGTCATTTTTAGTTATATGACGTCATTACATTGCCGTCGTGCCACTAGCCAATCGCTGCACTGCTGATCATGGTTTCGAGTATCGATACATATCCCCAACACAATGAACACATGAACGCGCAATTATCTCAGATAACTCAATCCAGCGATACTAATCATACACAACAGGTGTGTTCGAAGAACCCAATTAGCCGGATCATGATTAGCACGATGATATCATCTTGGATGTGTCATTTGATCTCGGATGTAATGAGCGACGTACAAAGAACGGGCCCATGGTCCACTTAGAGCTCTCCAAAACATAAACAGGACACGTGTCTGGTTGTAAAACATTTAGGGACAGAAACACAAAGGTAAACTCACCCTTTCCGCAGCATTGCATTCCAAAACATCTGTTCAGAAGGATAAACCCAGTTCTGGCCTGTGCTTGATCGTGGGATTTTAGACTCCTCTCTTTTCACGGACAGAGAGAATGGCTGGTCCGGGGCGGGCACCTGATTTGGAGGAGGCATCTGTGGGACATGTTAAAGCAACATTAACACACAATCTCAAAAAGCATCATCTTAATGACGGGATTCCCAGCTCACCATGTTTGTGGGATCGACGGCTCCTTCAGAAGCTCTCATGGGACATTCGACAAACTCATAAGCTCTCTCCTGATGTGCTGGGCCTGCCGGGGGCGTCTGAGCCTGATACATGGGGCACTCAGGAGGCGGAGAGCCTGGGTTTATTTGACACATTATGAATAATTATTAAATACAAGCTTATGATAACAGACGGTGTGTGACTCACTTTTAGGGGGCTCTTGATGCATGGGACACCCAGGGGGTGGGGAAACCCCACTAAAATGAGGCGCTGACATCACGGACTCTGCCTGAATAGTTGGGGCAAGATTGGATACAGATGCACCCATGATGAACACCAATCCTGAAGAGATCAAGAGATCAAGAACACTGAAGGTCAAGTAGATCCTGCTGCATCATAACTTGTGTTATGATGTTCATAGAAAATCTACTTTATCAAAATCCATTATTTATTAACCCTCGTGTTGTTCTTAAACTGTAGGACTTCTTTCTTCTGACAAAAAAAATACATTTAAAATGACTGTCAAAATACAGACTATATAAGTATTATAAAACAGTTTGATGTTCCATATATGAATGTATGTAAAAATATATTTTCATAACACAAAGCTATCATAAGGTTTCTTTTTTGACTTGGATTATGTGGTATGAACTACTAGTATAGCATGTTTATTATAACGTTAGTCATTTTTGGAGCTGGTCACAAATATATTAATAATAATAATAAATATTATATATATATATATATATATATATATATATATATATATATATCTCATAGAGATTTGGAACAACTTTGCACGGTGTTCTACGTTGACATAATAGAAGAGATAAACGGACTAAAATGATATTCTGTCAGTGAGAGCACATCTAAAATAAATACTTTGAATCATTTATACAAAATTGTACAAAAAAAAAAAAAAATCGACTTTTACCAATCCCAAAATGTAATAATTACAAAATAAGTTACACAACATCATTCATACTCATATCAAACAATGTCACGGAATACCAGACCATATATTTATCTAAAACACCTTCTTTAAAACGTAGCCAGATTTTAAAATAATAATATATTTAACTAAATCTTTAGATATGACAGCAAATCTCACCTTTCTGTGAGTGTAATGTGAGAATCGGACGCTCTGCAATGTCAACGTGCAGCGCTACTTCCGCTTCATCCAGCATGCACTGCGAGCGGGGCGGGACAAATGCGTAGCTCATAAATATTAATTATATTGTGAAAGCTCGGTTGGTACTACATAAATGGGCATTTTGCTTTAAAATGTTTCTATTTGTTGAATATACTTTTTACATACTGTAATCTCAACAAACAAGTTGGAATAATAACCAATGCAATTCTAATAAATTAATATGCAAGATATTGAAATGAAGGAATCACCTTAAAAAGGACATACAAAATCCTCAAGGATCAAAATAAACATATTGCTTTATTGAGGCAAATGGCATAACGGAAGTGAAAAGTTAAGACATGTGAAGGAACAAATATTCAAAAACAGCTGTTGTGTCATTCCTCAGATACATGCACTTTCCTTTCATTATAAAGGGAAGATGATCCCTGTGCTCACCGTAGTTACAAATGTAAACCTTTACATGGCAACAAATTCCTGTGACATTAGTTTATGGAACAGTTCAGTTATAAAAACACACACAGTGTCATGATATTGTGCATTTTCACATTCCATTAAATTAAACATTAATGCCGAAGACTGAAGGTTTGGAACTTTATGCATTGAAAAGACTTTTAGTAAAAGTAAAATGCAATATTGTTCTAAATGACATTTAACTGTTTGTAGATACATAATTCAGTGTTTCCTTGGAAATGACCTACAAGGTTCTGAAAGTTACACTGAATGAACTTTTCCCTTCTTTTTTTATGCTTGTTTCAGATTATACTTAAACAAACAATGCACGTCTATTCATCCAGCTGGGTTTTTCTGTTGTTGTGCCACCATTTATTTAATATGTACGATTCAAAACACCCATTCTTATTTTTGACCTTTGGTTGGAACAATGGTGAGAACTAAAAAGATAAAACAATCAAAGTGATCGACATAGCCACATGCATTCCTTACATGACCATACAATGAACATGTGTTACAAAATGACACTAGAAGTAGAAAATAAGACGTTTATTTAATGAAACAAAAAAAGGCATTTTGAGTGATTGAATACGAAGGCAATAATAATAATAATAATAATAATGATTACAATATGGATTCCTGTATATCTCATGCCAGTAAAGACAATTCATCCTAGGTCTGGCTCTCAGAAATAACGCATTTCAAAATTCAAGTACTTATAAGTTCATAAAAAAAAAAAAACGCTTTAAAATTGTTTCCACACAAACTGCTTTAAGCCATCTTTCATACATTTTAAATCAATAAAACTCATGCGCTAACATCCGTGCCGCCACTGAATGCACGTGTATAGTATGAATTTTCTACACTAAATTCGTCATTGTGACAATGAATTTTAAAATGAATTCATAAAAGTATCTCTGTATTGTGAATTCTCTCATATGCTGTATATCTACTCCGACACATTGACGACTTTTATACCTTTCCGTTAAAAAAATAATAAATATGTCGTACAAACATTACCATGCTGTCCCAGTGCAAAACTGGGTCAATAAATTAAGTACAATGCAGGAAAACTATCCGACGTCGAGAAAGTCTTCGAACATACACGAGCTACACTTTCCTTTAAACCCATTTCCAAAACATAATCGATCATTTAGTTCAGTATTGAACAGATACACTGTACACACCAACGTAATTAAAAGAATTATCGTAGGTTCAATAAAATTACTATGTACAATGCAAACATTCAGAGAACAACATTGCCGCATGCAATTAACTGTACAGTGCGAACAAAGCGTGATGTCCGTTTCATGGGAGCGGAGCGAAATCTGAACTGAATCTGGAGCGAGTGTAAACAGGTTTCATTCTTAAAAACAGTTCCGTATTAATGCAACAACTGCTCACATCTTGTATATATAAAATATTTTGCCTGTTCAACCCACAGTTGGATCTCATTGGGGCATTCAATAAAATATCTAAAGTATGTGACATTAATTTTCAAAGAGTTTCTTCTTGAGTACACAGATTTTCCTCGTTTAGTGCAGTTGTGTGGATGAATTTTTCACAGTCAATATACGCGGCTTTGAACATCAGGTGACTGACTGCTTGGCCCCTTTGCACAGGACAGTGATTGAGAGCGAGGGACTGAACTTTGATGAATAAATAATGTTGTTGACCTGCCCACACAGTTTAAAATGAAAACCAAACATGGTTAAAATACAGTTCATCCAGCAATCTCGAACAGTGCATCGTTTGCACTTTTGGTGAACGGTTGGAAAACAAACACAAATTAAAAGTGGGACGGCCAGTCTTTTCTGGTGTACTAGATCTCAATTTGACATTTTGTCAGAGTTTCGGGTCTTAACTCCGAAATATTGCTCTGGGGTAGTTTTCAAAGTCTTTACCGGTCACCATCCCACCATAGTGTCCCATGAAGACCGTCAATAAGACAACGACCCTGTGTGTGAGCAAATGGTGTAAAATTCGAATGCCCTTTCTTTTCACTCAATCGGTTTTTCCATTCTCCTGGCTCTCGGGTTTAGATTTCCGGCTGGAACGCAGGACTTTGTAGCAGCCGCGGGCGATTTTATGCATCCACATGACGTTCATGATGTCCAGGCAGATGCTGGAGAAGATCCAAGCGCTTCGGCCGCCAAAGGAGACCCTGTAGAAGGCCTCCGTGCCATACACTGAACACATTCGGCTGTAGTATACTGGCATGACGGCGATCCTCACCAGGAAAAACACAAGCGCCATCAGTACCCCATTAGCCATGTTAGGCTTGGAGACTTTGGGGTAACCTAATACTTCAAAGAACCAGCTGGAAAACACAGGTGAGCAAAGTGACATGCTGTGAACTAATCTACAGTAGCATCATAACATTTCATTTGTGTCATTTCTTATTAATGACAACATGAAATTGCATTTGAAACACATTTAAAGGTACAGTTCAACCAAAAGTGAAAATGCACTCACCCTCAGGCCATCCAACATGTGGATGAGTTAGTTATTTTGTCGAAAACAGATTTGGAGAAACTTAGCATTGCATCACTTGCTCACCAATGGATCCTCTACAGTGAATGGGTGCTGTCAGAAACTTTACAATAGTCCACAAGTAACCCACACAACTCTAGTCCATCAATTAACATCTTGTGAAGCGAAAAGTAGCCAGTTTGTTACAAACAAACTCAATATCAATAATTATTTTTTGCTTCTGGCTAAAATACAAGTCCTCTATCCATAATACAGATTTTTCCAGTGAAACACTTGGTACTGTCTGAATCAAAAGAGAAATATGCACAGACTTTTTCACTGGAGAAAGCATTATTATTGACTATTTTGGTTAGAAGCAAGATTTGTTAGTTGTAAACACGTAGAGTCATGCAGATTACTTGTGGATTATTGTTATGCTTCTATCAGCTGTTCGGACTCTCATTCTGACGGCACCCATTCACTGCAGAGGATCCATTGGTGATCAAGTGATTGTACTGCTACATTTTTCCAAATCTGTTCTGATGAAGGAACAAGTTCATCTAGGTGTTGAATGTCCTGAGGGAGAATACATTTTCAGCAAATGTTCCTTTTTGGGTGAACCCAGAGTGACATCTCCTTGGTCATGTGTAGATTGGCTATAATTTTTGTCTAATTATATTGAATGACAGACAAATAACAAATAATCAGTCAAATACCTACCGTTGGTTTACACATGGTGTGGAAAACTCTGCAAGCAGACGGAAGTTAGCAAAATAAGGCAACATTCCTTGACCCTGGAGACACAAGGTGAAGAACAAACAAATAATGACACGGACACGAGTTATAGAAAAGCACAGACTTATGAATCAGCTCCAACAGTCTCAATATCTCCTGCTGTCAGGCAACAACAGTAATTTCTTCAGTGCCGAGTTATGATACTTCACATAGAGCAATGTATATAAAATAAAATAATAAAAAAAATGTAGAAAATAGAAAAAGTTTTTCTAGTAATATAAGATTTATTTTAAGATCAAATAATGCCCTTCAGTATTTATTGTCAATGTTTAGATTATTTTTTATGGAAAATGTAGAGGTTATAAATGACTTACAATTTTTCTACTGTAAAATTGCATACGTGTATGTTAAATAGATTATGAGAATTAGAGTGATTAGGTTAATATTATGTTAACTATGCATTTTTAAATACATACATCATGAAAAAAGTATTTTCAATCATGTACTAAATAAAGCAGAATTAGATAGTCTGCTTCAAACTAAAACAAACTAGTTTTTTTGTTCAGATTACCGCTCCTTGCCATTTAAAGTACCTGCATTCTTTTCTGTAAATGTACGACAAAACTATTCAACAATGATAATTGTGAAATTAAAAACCAAAACGGAGCCGTCGATAATAACAACCCACATTTCAAATAAGCCACATATCATCAGGCACATACAGTGGAGTCCAAACGTCTGAAACCACTGGTGGAAATATCTTCTATTTTGAATTCTTAATAATAATAAATAATAAATATCATACATCTTAAAATATAGTGTAACTTTCAATAAAAAAAAAGATGACAAATTTGAGAATATCTTATTAATTTGTCCTCCTTTTTGCTTTAAGTACAAAAGTGTGTATAATACCTGTTTTTTTTATATATTCCAGCATAATTTTAGAATGATCTTAAGATCATCTTGTGTTTCAATGGAAGCAAGAACTTCTAATCATCTGTACAAAGATGTTTACATAATCAATGTCAAATTTACTTAACCATATAGTTCACCAAGAAATTACAATTATCTTCTCATTTACTCACCCTCAAGCCATTCCAAACGCAAAAAGAAGATATTTAGAAGAATTTTAGCAACCCCCCCCCCTAGATTAGATACAAATAAAATCCCAGATTTTTAATGTGGTATCAGAAGTTTAGATCCCACTGCATGGTCAGCCATGCATGTTCTGTCAGAGAATGATTCCTTCTATAGCTTTTCCTTGCAAAGCGAGGATTTTTCAGACCTGATCCAATGAAATGTTCCTCTCCAAACAAGTTTTGACATTATCGTTCCTACAGCAAGCGAATAAACATTTGGCTTCTGGATAACACACCTACCTTAAGGGCTGCAATTAAAACACACATTAGCATACTTACTGCAAAATGGGACATATAAAAATCAAGGATACAAAAATAATAATCAGGTTTGCTAGCAGATGCATGCTGGTACCCCTAGGTACTGGTAAGTCCATACTGTAACTGGGCTTCAGTAACTGCTCAGAGTTCCATAACAGCAGGACAGCAGACAAGACAGGAGAGAGTCCATCTAGATCAGCCAAGCCTATAGCCCTCATCTCTTAACCCCAATAACAGTGACACTGGTAGTTTTTGCATGAAGGGTTTTGCTGGTCAGAGGAAGTGAGGCTGCGCTATTCAAGAAGTCATGTTAGGTGGGACAGAGACAGACTGACAGACAGATTCTTGGAAAAAAGGTGCAGAAAAAATGCAAAAAGAACGAACGACACAGAAGCAGCAACAACATTTAAAACTCGTTGGACATGCACTAGGAGAAACAAATCGCACGCTGAAAAGAATTAGATTTTATTGTACTTCTAAAAAAAATTCCTCTCATAGTTTGATTATAGACCTTTAAAGGTTACGTGTCAGTGCTAAATATAGCGAAACACTTTGCTCTTAAATGAAGCACAATTATTAAACACTGAGAAGACTGACGGGGTTTATTATGCTCTATATTTAATATGTCCTAAAAAATATAATGAGGCGAATATTGGAATTTAGTCTGAAGTAATTAACAAAATGACATAAAAAAAGTTCTGGTTTTAACGCTAATAGCATTTCTGAACACAGGAAACAATAACAACGAATGACATTTCCAACGACAGACTTAATTACTCACTGAGACCCAACAGAGACTTCCAGCTCCACATTAAATTACCTAGATTAGCTTGTAATAATTTAGAAAAAGGCTTGAAAAGGCAGTCATAAAAGTGACCAGTGACAGTATGGTCTACATCCTGACAACAAAATGCATGTTCAGGTTTGAGGCGATCCTCAAGGTTGCATTAAATCAGTGCAAGGTAACTGTAGGGTATATAAGCAACAGTAAAGCCATCATCAGTCGCTGCCCCAGATGCATTTTTAGGAATGAGGGGTTTTTTTTGTGCCGCCAAATTTTCAGAAATGAACACGCCCTAAACATCATTTGTCATGGTCATTCTGCAAAACATGTGCCTTTTGAGTGTCTGTTGTATGTATTGTTTGACTAGAGGTGCACAATACATCTGTGACTAAAATGAAATAATTATCAAGATATATGGCAGAATTACAGCTGATCTTAAGAAATTATATTGTAAAGTATAATCGATCTTTTTTTTTTCTTACCATTCGTGCATTTAGTAAACACATACCGTGCAAGCATGACCCAGGTCACTCAAATCTGTTAATGACTTTAACAATTAACAGCTTTTAATAACTTTTTTAAACTTAAAATTTCATTCAATAGCATGTATAGTTATTAGGTATAATATAACTTATTAATATAAGGTTGCTGAAATGACATCCCAACATGTATATTAATTTAGATGGAAATTACAATAATATGCATTATAACTTCTTTATATTTATGAACCTATTAACAACAAATTATTTGTCTGGTATTATTGCCATTATTTACATTTTCTGTAAAACACATATTACAGAAAGACCCATGCCAAATAACTGAGCATCAGCAGATGCTATTTTTTAAGCGTTTAGGTTCATTTTTAACTAATTTCTGATTCATTTCTATCAAAAGGCATGAGGAATACCCTGTGCAACATGTAAACTAAATGCATAGATATTTAGAATTCAGCTGAGGACCAGATCAACATGTTATTCAGCAAAACCTTCCCATGTCGTGAGTGTGGATCAGCCCAACAAACAAGCGCTTTCTGGCTGTTACTCATCCTGCAGTTGAGACGTGGATGTTAGGTTTCAGAAGAGAAAGAGGGAGAGTTTAGGAGGAAGATCGGCTCAAAGCAGGGGAAGGTTTCAGAGCATGCACACAGGAAACCCTCCAAAGGCACCACGGGAGCAGAGAGCATCAATACATGCACACAATCCAATCTGGTACAGTCTGAGCCCAAAGCTGGCCAGAACTGACCAACAGAGTTGCTGAGGGGGGAGTCAGAGAAGTAGAGGAGGAGAAAATAGACTTCAGCATAACCATCAATGAGCATTCCATGCAAAAAATACCATCATCATCATCATCATCATTATAATAACCATAGTCAGCTACAGAACCTGGTGACCTAGAGGGTGACCATACAACTAAACCAAAAGTGAACAGTAGTGCCCTCAGTGGTGCAGACTAGTGGTTAAAGATCTGGGCTGGCAACTATTTGGATACCAAGTTTAACAAGGACTATGACAACTAGGGATGAGCAAACTAGTTTCTTAGCAGCCGTTTACAAAAGAAAGGTTATAGTGTTAAAAACTAGACCGAGCACAAAAAAACTGCACAGAATGACTCAATAGAGATTAATAAAAGCTTTAAAAGTTGGATTTTTAAAACATCCGCCTAAATGTGTGTGCGTTGTATGTAATGACAGTGCTTTAAAATGCAACTTTTTTAAAAAAAAAACTGTACCTAGCAACCTAGTAAATGATTAATAAATAAAAGTGATGCATGCAGTCAACATGCCATTTAAAGCATCTAAATTGTTTAAAAAAAAATGTAAACCACTTAAATTAGGTGTTGGCTAGCTAAACTACCACGACTTATCTCTAATAATTAAACAAAAAAAATTATATATATATATATATATATATATATATATATATATATATATATATATATATATATATATAAGTTGTTTTTTTTTCTACAGATGAGGACACATACATTGTGAAGGACACTTTTACAATCAGAGAAGGTCACAACTCAAACATACAGGTTACTGATTTCCAGCTCTGACCTTCCTGTTTCTCTGTTTATAGTTTAGTGCTATGTTATAAGGGAACGCTGGTCTGGTGGAGCATCAGCCAATGAACACAGAGCTTTCAGCACCAGCTGCACACCTGACACACCACTGCTCACTCTTGGTTGTCTCTTTCCCATCTTGCCTGCATGTTCTGTTATGGGACAACAGGGGACTCACCAGTACATAGTAGTAAGCATACAATGCCGCCAGGTGGTGGATTACAAAAAACTTGTCTCCTATTGCTCTCCAATAGTAAAATATAAGCAGCAGATCTGGAAAACACAGAAAGAAAAAGGCAATAAGAGTCAGAACTGCTTTAAAGAACATGAATTTAGCATACAAGTGATTTAATACATTCAAATAACTACTAATAACACGGCTTACCAATAATATACCTACATCTCAAAAGAAAACATTGATCTAGGGACATTTGCACCAAAATTCTTCTCTGTGGTCATTTTAACCTATTTCAGAGATTTTCATAAAGTCTCTGCCAACACCTTTGATTGCTGCAAGGCTATATATATATATAATTTTTTTTTTTTTTTTTTTTTTTGAGAAAACTAACAAAAACGAAAAAACCTGCCATAAAAACATTTTCAAATATTGAAATGAATTTGAAAACGGAGACTAAAATAAAATATTATAATAAAAGGTCTAATTTAATTTTTATTAATAATAAACAATACCATCTCATTTGTGAATATTTGTTAATGGATTAGATAACAATAAGCAATATATTTTTACAGCATTTCATTAATTTTGTTAAGTTAGTTGATACAAATACAACTGTTAATTGTTTGTCCAAACTTAAAAAATAAAGTAACTAAATGTTAAAATTAACATTCTGAAATATTATCATAAAGCCTTTTCAAAAAATAATATTGGGTCTTTCTCCATCAGTCACATTTCAGCTTATGTACATTAAATACATAAATGCATTACACTGGTCAAATAATGTGCAACAAGTCAAAGGATTTATTTATTTATTTTTTTTTTTTTTATAAATCAGTGAATGCATTTAATACAAAAATCAAAAAAAAAAAAAAAATCAAAAAAAAAAAAATCATCCTTCAAAAACATGACATTATAATAGAGAATTACAGAATGATCTGCAACCAGGTTAATATGGTCAGAGACGGTAAAGCTACTGAGGCGTTTCTTTGGTAAAACTAGCCTAGCCTAAACTATCTACTAGAAACCCCCCAAAAAGCAATCAACTAAAAATTAATTTCAATTTTCAAGCTCTCACCAGATATGAGGTAGCCTGTAGTAATGCTCACGTTTATCTTCACCAGAGCAGGATCTCCCCTGTAGAGGTAAAGATGAGGATTACTAGAGATTACTGGAAGATCACCTTCAGTTCACAAACAGTTCCGGAAAGCATCCTGCTCATCTGTGGAGAGCAGCGCTTTCCCAGCATGCCCTTCATGCAGCGTGAGAGGTCGAGCACTCACCATACGGGGTCATGATTGACTGCCTCATCGAAGAACAGGATGTAGAGGCAGAAGAGGCCGACCAACAGGGCATGGAGCGTGGACACAGTCCTGCAGAGACGCAAAAGGTTTTATGACTTGACAGCAGTGTTAACTTCTCCCATTGAATAATGTCAAGTTGAAACAATCGAAACGGAGCGATTGGCTGCTGTCAATCAACTCAGCGCTGTGTCCTACATCTAAAGATCTCCTCCAGCTGGCCGTTCTCTTGACAGCCTGCTGAAATGAGCATTATCGCTGCCATCTTCGCCTCTTGCCAGTTTCTATACGCATATGCAGACATTAGTGATTTTGAGCGACAGCTTACAGCTCGATCTCTACAGTGTTATCTTCTGATAAGTCATTTAACAGGGAAATAACTGAAGCACCACTGCGAATCCTCTGGCGATATTTAACAAGCTGCCTGTTTAGAACGGATATTATAGTTTTAATTGTATTGGAGATTGAATTCTAAACAAATGACTCTTAAGAACTAGTGGATCAGTGCGAACAGTTCTTTTCAGTGAATCAAAAACATTCATTAAGGAATCATCGAGTCATTTGACCCAGTTCTTCTAAGTAAATATATAAAAATAAAAAATAAAAACGGTGTAATATGATTTATTAACAAATGACTGGTTGTTTTAAGTAAATCAAAACCATTCAGTATGCGGAGATATTGCAAATGATTTCTGACCAAATAATTCCATTGAGAATCTTTTTATAATCGGAATCCGAATTTTAGTAAATAGGGAATCCGAATCATTATGACTCTTATGAACCAGTTCTTCTCTGTGAATCAAACACATACAGTGCAACCAGTTATATCTTAATGATTCCTAAATGTATTCGTTTTGAGTTCTTTTTAATTAATCAAACCCACACCGTGCAACCACAGTAGTCCAATCCCTAAACAACTCTTTATAAGTAATTTATTTTTTGTGAATCAAAACCACACAGGTTGACCTGTTTTCTAAATGATTCCTGAACAAATTTGTATTTTGACCTGGACCTTGTTAGCAAGTCAAACATATACAGTGCAACTAGTTATGTTTATGCAACTCCAAAATTAATTAGTCTTCCAAGTCAGTTCTTTGAATGAATCAGAACCACACCGTGCAACCAATGCAGTCTGATTCCTAAACACTTGACTCTTGTGAGTCAGTTCTTTTTAGTGAATCAAACACATACAGCTTACAGTTACTCTTTTAAACTTAAGAAACACTGAACATGAGAAGGTAATACATGGAAAGAGAAATGCAGAACTAGTCCCAGCACTCCAACAGACGGCACAAATCATGTTTGTGTACCTTGAGTTCCACTCGATCTTCTGTTTGTGGGAGAGTTTGAGGAAGCCAGGGCTGATTCTGGACGATACCCAGGGGCTCACGCTGTGAAAAAGCCACTGGAAAGTGCAAAAACTCACCACCGAGATGAGCAGGATCAGCTGGCTGAAGGGGTCCATGGCCACCCGACCCCACTGAAAGAGAAAGAGCAGAAAAACACTTTAGAATAAGACACGAACATCAATGTCCCGTTGAAATCACACGACGGAAAACTCACCGTTCCAGGAGAAAAGCAAAGTAAATGTTTAACAGACATGCCCTCTACCATTACTGTGCTAGCAAAGGGAAACGAGGTGATGCAAAACCCACGTCTTTATCTGCACTCATAAAACGAATAAAGGCTGTGGGAAGTGTCACAGTATCAGTCCTCTCAGACTTAGTTAAAGCATCATATTGGTTGATATTATTGCTGCCAGGAGTGATGCAAGACTTGGTTGACCATTCCAAAATCTCAGACGTGTTACACATAATGGTTGGACAACTGTTCCGGAGTCAAAAGTGGGCTTCAGTGTCATAAATGGCATTAGACGTTATCCTTTATAAAAGTACTGTATGTACAGATCATATTGAGCTTAGCTCTAAATGTCAACCTTGTCCTCGTCATGTTTTCAAACAGTTTCTCTTGCAGTCTGGTGCAGTGATTGTGCACCAGAAAAACATGTCCCCTTTGAGGCACAAAGTTAGAAAGCAGTGATCCATAATGATAAACCTTGGGCTAAAATAATCACAGCGTTTCAATCATTCAGCACAAAGAGCAAAAGACATACAGTAGATCGAATTCATGCTCGCCTGCGCTTTTCTCACTTCCTGTACAAAGTGTCTTTCATGCACTCAGGGGAAAAAAAGGTACAAAATTCGTAACTGGAGCAGTAACTACTAATGTATACCATTTAAGTACAGATATGTATCATTTAGGTAATACTATATGCATCTTTAAGTTAACATCTTGCATCCTTTAGGGGTAAATCAGGTACAAAGGTGTACCTTCTGAAAAGGTAGCATCCCAGTGGCAACTTTTGTACCTTTTTTCCTGCAAGTGTATATGGTTAATCATCTGAGGAAAAAGGCACTGGGTTAATGTTTAAATGGTTAGCTGGACTAAATCTAGTTAGAGGTTAGACCATATCAAATATCACATCACTTGATTAAACCTTTCATCTGTAAACAAGCATTTAATTCACTGTATCATTCAATAATTGGCACTACAACACATTAAAATAATAAAATAATAATAACAATATACATATAATTATATATACAATATTACTAATATCAGTACATATATATCCTTGAGACCGGGAAATTCAAGAAACCTCAAGGAAGAAGGGTTGTTTTACAAGACATCTTCCACAAGGCATCTAATAGCTCATAACATATCCTGCTGATCTACTTTCAAGACCTCTGGCCCATAACAGCTAATGGAAAACATGAATCGCACTCTTACCTGAGGCTAAAAGTGTTCAAAGCACGAGAGAAAAACACAAAACATGAACCCATTGCACTGAGAGTGTAGCGAGAAGAAACTGACACACTTTTGAAAACCAGGAAATTGGACTTTTGTGGCTTTTAATCGGTTTACTAGCTTTAAGGTCATCTACACTATAAACATTCAGCAGAGAAACAATAATTACAAAAAACAACTCATGAATGTCCACTCAACATTGACACATCAATGGCAGATGTAGCCGTTAAACCATCATCTGCAGCACACAGTCTCTAATGTTTTTACATGTCACAACAAGCAGACTTCCAACGGTCATGAAAGGAGATCTGCATATCAGCAGAGATGCAAATGAAACAAATGAGGTCATTCACACAGGAGGTCATTCACACATCCTCACATGCCTTAACTTGCTCATTATTGCTAAAACAAACAATAGCCAATCCCACCTCCCTAAATTCAATATTCAATATCCCAAAAGGTGAAGTGTGTCATTTCTTCACCACTAGTGGTAACAAACTGTAGGGTTCCTACACCAGTCTCCCAATAAGTGGACAAAAAAAGCGGTTCCACCCCAAAATACCACTGGTTCAGCAAATGTGTCTACATTGGGTTAGTTAAAGCTGTTTAACTAGTGTGGTACACTAGTTTTTTTTTTTTGCAGAGAAGTTGTCCTGTTTGTTATGATTGTAGACGTAAGCATAATCTATAAATCATTGATTACAAACAAACTATACCGTGCTATATTTATTAACTTCAATTTATGATGTGTAGTTAATGTAAAATTAGCATTGCCCGGTCTTTATTTAAGAAAATTATTCTGAATGTGCAAAACCTTACAAGATTACAGAATGCACTGTTAGTTAGCATTTACTTCCTTTTTATTTATTTTTTTTTTTTTAAACATTTCTTTATTTGCGAAAACTACTATAGGTGTACTACAGAATCAAGAAGTTTATCAAGTTACAATATTTTGCAATTAATTTTCTAATTTATTAAAATTAGAAAATGTATTAAATTTAATTGTAGCAACTGGTATGCATGTTATTTAAACGATATGGTGTAATATAATTAATATCAACTTTATAGCAGTCATCACAAAATCCATATCAGCCAACCACTATACACACTGTAACAAAGCTGGTCGAAAATCTGCAAACTTATCTAATGAACACATAACAAGAATTAAAGCGGTCATAATCAATGAAGTTGCAGTCAACATTATTTCGGATATGGTCAAACAGCTAAACTAAGAGACTTTGACATCAGCACATCTCCTCATGTGGCGATAAGAGTCAAAAAACATGCGGTCTCTAAATTTAGATGTTCCTTATGTAGCAATAGGCAACATGACCACATAGAGGAGGGGTGAGGGTGGGTGTACTATAGTTCCTATACGGGTGAAGGGCAGATGTCCAAAGAGGCCATAAAGCAATAGTAACAGGAAGTTCAGCAGTTTTCACAGATGAACAAGGGTGATTGCAGGTTTTCTGATCCATGTACATGTATCTCATTTGTGAACATGCAGTTTAAGAAACTAAAAGCCAATAATAAAAACTTTTGAAAAAAAATGTATGACTGGGTAGATTAACATGCTTTCCTTACTGGTGCACAGGTTTGTCATGTGGGTGGCAGATCACAGCATTGACAAAGCTGCACTGCTGGCATGCTTTAGTTTAGTGCATTGAGTAAATGCATCATAGATTAAGAGAAGCAGTGCTGCCCTATGAATGAAAGATCTGCTGCGTAAAGAAAGGCTCATAGAGCAGCATAATGGATGGATAGCTAAATGGATGCTTTATTAAAACCATGAGGAAACTGCAGTGCAAAAGCAGTCTGACACAATCTACCAAGTACACAAGCAAACATATGTATACAGAAAAAAAAAAAAAAGTTTTTTTTTCTTTTCTTTTTTAAAGGCCTGAAAAAACACGATTTAGAATTTGTTTTTGTTTTTTTTACTTATCACACTATCAAATATTGGCCTATATACTATATGCTTTATGGCAGATACCATGGTATAATGATGGTATCTGATGTCAATACCATTGTAGTTTCATAAAATTGATCAATGGATTGCAGATCTATTAATTACAAATTTGTTTTTGTCTTCGTTTTTGTCAGCAAAAGAATTTTAAACATTGCTTGAGTTGTACCACATGACATTTAAGAGCCAATGAAATCAAACCTTAAAAAAAATGGCATCAATGTTTTCCAAAACAATGCATGACTACAAATATTACATTTCTAAGAACATTACATGATTATAAAAGAACAAAATAAATCATTTTAATTTGGTATCTGTATATACTGTACACACATCACAGCTCTCAAAACTGAAAGTAAACCAAAATAAGGAAGAGCAGAATAAAAGACCTCAGCAGAAAATAAGTTTTTAAAAGTCAGAAACTTTTCTTTTCTTTTTATGAAAAATGCCGAATACGTTAAAAAAGTTTGCATTTAGCATGTCCATTAAATACAGAGAAAATTAATGTTTTCTATTCGCAAACCTGAACAAATGTTTCCCTTCATACTGACAAGTATTTTCACCGTAGACTCGCACGCATGAATATAAATATTCAAATATTCCACTCAGAGTTTGGCTTTTAGATGATATTGAAGCCTACGTTTGTCAATAAACTCGGTCATTTAACTCCAGCTGGTGTGCAGCATTGAACTGCATTGCTTGTGTAACACATGCACACATATAATTGTATACATTTGTGCTTAGATGAACATTTTATTAAGATGAATGCTTGCTGAATATACATCAAAAACCGCAATTCAGCACTGACAGCCTGTAGACACAAATCCTGAATCACATCTCTACTAAAGCTATGTAAAAAACATTGCGATGGACGGATATTGACTCGTGTTATCAACATGCCTGCTGCTTTCTTTAGGCCAAATCATAACGCAATACTGACTGAAAACACAACGCTTGTGCATTAAAATATGATCTAATATAACGAAATAAATGCGTTAACCATATGTTTACCTCTTATCGATCATCAATGGTATCGTCTGCTGGCTAGTTGTGCATGGTGTCTGAAAACATGGTCTGATATGAAACAAATCCTTGTTTTTCGTCAATTAGACACATGCATGATTTTCCTCCCTCCACGGCGATATGAAATGCATGATTTCATATCAAACAGATAAAACTGGTGGTCCTTATAATAATCTCAATCTGCGATGATTCGAGTGGGTTTTATAGCGCGCGTCGTTGAGAGCATGTTGAGAATGATTGCTGTATGTGGTGGTGGAAGTAAGGGAACGAGAGGATCCAATTTCAGCTTCATTCTTAAAGAGATATTCACACACGGATATTGTCATCTGTTGTGGTGGGAAGTTTGATTCATCAGCGAGTCGAGTCTTTTAAATGTTATTCACTAACAGGATTCATTCAGGGGCCGTTTCTGCAGGTTATCGTTACACCAGTAACATTAGGTGGCAAAAAAAAATAAAAAAAAAATCTGAGTGACTGAATCATTCTCTCAACTAATTTGTTTAAAAAAAAAACAGTCTTCAGGAAATGTAATAAGAATTTTCCCTGCAAAGAAAAACTCTCCTCCATTAGTCCGCTGCCGGGTTTCATCGAGCTTCGTTTAGTAGATCCAACCAATGTGATGCTTTCTTACAGTCCGCTATTGGCTCGTGAGTCAGGAAAAGAGTCAGTGCCTAAGTGAACGAAAAAGTTAAAGGGTTAAAGGGTTAGTTCACCCCAAATTGAAAATGATGTCATTAATTATTCATCCTCATGTTCTGAGCTCAAATTAAGATATTTTTTAATGAAATCTGAGAGCTCTCTGATAGACAGCAATGCACCAGCAATGTCCCATTCCAGAAACATAGTAAGGACATCGGTAAAGCAGTCCATAGCCCCTTTCACACTGCACGTTGGACCCGGAAAATTAACGGGTCACCTTCTGTGTGAATGCAGACACGTCCAGGATTAATTCAGGATTGAACCCGGGTCGGGGACCTAGTAACATTGCCGGGTTCAGTCCCGGAATGAGCTCTATGTGAACAAAAGCCAGAACCAATGCTGTAAAAGGTGTGACATAATGATGACACTTTTAGCGGGTGTTTTGAAGGCAGATCAATGTTCGCAACTAAAAAAATATGTGCAAACTGTAATAAAGCAGAGATCAGTTAGCTCCTCACTATCCGTGCTGAATCTGAGATCCTTCTCCAGCTTAAGTGAAAGTTAACGTGCGTTAACTTTCACATCCTGATGTCACGTGTCTTTACGGGACCATTACGGGTTGTGTGTGAAACACAGTCTATGGTGTGAATGCACGCACATATTTTTGGTAATCACTGGCAGTGTGAAAAGGGCAAAATCTAGTGACCCGGGAACAATTGCCGGGACATATTACACATGTATTTTCCGTAATGGCAACGTGAAAGGTGCTCATGTGTCATCAGTGGCTCAACTTCAATTATATGAAGCTATGAGTCCAGAATATGACATCATTGCTCATGTGACATCAGTGGCTCAACTTCAATTATATGAAGCTACGAGTCCAGAATACTTTTTGTGCACAAAGAAAACAAAAGAACATAATTTATTCAACAATTCTACATTAACAATTCTTAATAAAATTATGTTGTGTCATTTTGGGGTAAACTATCCCTTTAAGAGTCGAGAACAATTTGCTCACCTAAAAGATTAATTAGACACAACCTATTCGTTCACGACACTCGTGAAGACCTCTCTTTGATTTTTGTTGTTCGTAAATGTAACTAAGCACTGAAATTTTAAAGTTGATGCCAGGAGTCTTTTTCTTCAGAGGATTAACTTGCACGGATCAATCGGTTACATCAAGACTAGCAATGTGCTATTTTGATTTCATGCGGACTTTAATAATAGTATTAGAACATTATTTAGTACATCCCCAAGTATAAAGGTTCCTTTTGGTCATTTTTGTTTTTCTCTTTTTTCTGCCATAAGCAGGACATATTTAGATGATCATCTGGAAAAATTTGAGCCATTTTTATTTTTGTCCCAGACAGCTAAAAATAGCTAGGTCAGAACCACACACCACTGCACTCCAACCACATGGCAAACTATTTAATGAAGCACCATCCATCAGTACTCTCCTCTAATCGCCTTTCTTATTATTCAGATATTTTTAGGAAATATTTTTACATTTTTCCCCCCATTCATGAATATGCTGGATAGCAGGTAAAAGGGGTTTCCCACAAATGATCCAAGCTTTGTCAGAGATTAAAGTTTCTTTTAAAAATGGAAAATAATTGTAGCTATATTTGGTGATTTTAAAAAGCCCTAGTTATTTTCCCACACCAGGCCACTTCACAAAAAGACAACTGCAACTTTTAAAGCTACTTTTCAGAAACTTGGATTATAATTTAACCTGATGTTTGGTATATACCTACACACAAAGTTCACATTATATTGACCGAACAAACAGGTGGGCTGTTCAAATGTTGACCCCCTATGGTGAATAAACTAGGGCACTAGAATAGCTTGTTCGTCACATTTGGCAGTTTATTTCCAAAAATGCATGATAAATTCACACCACAGCCTGTGGTCCACACACAGGCAGGTGCCAAACCTTTATGAGGGCAGGAGAAGGTATGATTCAGCATCTGGACAGGTGCCAAGAGGTTACAACACATTATTTTTTACAAATTATAAATAAAAATGCATTTTTTTTCTACTCACCACCAGAGAGCAGTCAATCTACACAGTTCACCCCTAGTGGTGCGATTGTGATTTTGCACAGGAGCAATACAAGCACAGATTTAATAAGAGTTCTCACTTCCCATGTCCAAAGTGAGACGTCTTTAGTAATTACTGTAATCAGATTAATAAAGTACATTTAATTTTAGCATTGACTTTCACAACCCAACATGGTTCCAGATCATTCACTTCCCAAATGCCAAATCCTGTGTAAATGAAATCCATCACCACAGTGACATGATTTTCCTCCATCTGTGTCACACTCCACCCTCCACTTTATCAGGCTCCATGAGGAAAGGATTCCATCCTCCGAGGCTCTTCCTGAGGAAACACAGAGCGGGCTGACTTAACTAACACATACAGGAACAATGAAATAGGCCTGACTTGAGTAAAAGCTGCTTTGAGCTTTATTTTATTAATAGTCTCTGTGCTGCCTGCCAATGTACAATATGCAGTTTCTTGAACTCACACTGCCTGAAGATATTTATGAGTGTCAAATTATCTGGAATCAATTTTGGGGCCTCAGGAGGAAATCATTAGGAGTGGATATGTTGTTGCATAAATCAGGCTCTATTTTAAGTTTCGCCAGCACTTGCATCACTGTGGATAAAATTATATTTCATAATTATATGAAACTAATTGTAAAATACAAATAATAATAATTGAAAAAGATGTAGAAAGTGCTTTTTGCAAAATATGCTTTTCCAAAGCATTTATTTATTTGACATGTAGCCAAATATCTTCGACATTTTAATTAAAGTATTTAAACATTATTTAGTTTATTTATAAACAATTTTTCCTTAAAAGTTAACTTATGTGTATAGTAATCATTAAACTGTGAATTTATATGCAATAATTTTTTTGTATTTTTCACATATTTTTTCTTGTTTTTGTCATATAAAAATAGATATAATAGTGCTATCAAATGATTAATCGTAATTAATCACATCCAAAATAAAAGTTTTTGTTTGCATACTATATGTATATGTACTGTGTTGATGTATTATTTCTATATAAATACAAACACATAAAATATATTACATGTATATACATTTATACATTTACATCATTATATTTGATTCGAGTTATTTATTTTGTTATAGTTTAATATATTGAAAATATTTACATGTATATTCATTTATATTATTATATTTTATTGTAGTTATTTATTTTATTATAGATTAATATATACATAACAAATTTTTCTTACATAAATACATGCGTGTTTTTGTGTACATATATATATATATATATTCAGTACACACTCAAAAATTATTTTGGATGTGATTAATCACAATTAATCATTTAACAGCACTAATATATATATATATATATATATATATATATATATATATATACATACACATAGTACACAACAAAGATAATTTTACCAACTTTAGAGAGAGGCTACAGCAAAACACATCGTGTCATGATGCCAATATGACTGAAATGGAGAAATCAGAGTAGATCCGAGGGGGGATAAAGATTTGCTCTGTCAGACCACTGGCGAAATATCAATCAGGCATCGTATACATATCAGTCGACATATTGACTGACACCAGTGGGATTCTTTACATTTGTTTAGATATTTAAAATTAGATTAAATGTATGTATGGCTATATAAATTCATTACAAACAAATATCATATATATATAACCTTTAGCAAGAACCACTAACTAATCCAAACTAGTTCTGTTCATTCACAACAACCTAAGCAAAAACGTGATTGTTTGACCAGACGAACATTCCTCCCTTAAAGGAAAACAGGCTCAGAGTTACAGACAACCCTCTGTTTGGATCAACTCCACCTCAGTCCTGCAGTCTGAAAAAATACTGATGTGTGTGTGTGTGTGAGAGAGAGAGAGAGAGAAAGAGAGAGAGAGAGAGAGAGAGTATAAGAGCAGTGGTTTATGCATTCATAGCTAGGTTATGTAATGTCCCAGAACCTTTGCATTACTTAGACCAGTGAGGTCTGGGCTCTTCCGCTGAATTCCTCTTTAACAAAGCCATTCAAAATGGCTCATGCAACAGACTGGACTTTATGGCACAATGCCAGCCAGTCACACCAAAAAAAAAAAAAAAGGTACAGTAAGAAGGTCTGTTTTTCTTTCAGTGGATTCACTGCCAAAGTGAGCGCCTATTTCCTTTCTACAACTATGTCTCAGATTTTGTTCACATGTGTGCTACTCTTCCCTCAATGTGCGAAGACATTCCTCTCTGGTTGGCGATTCATCTTTTATGGAAATTGAGAGCATGTCATAATCCCCGGGGCTGTAAATGCCTGTGTTGCTCTTGTTGTAAATCTAAAGTTAATGCATCTGCAAATGTGCTTCCATTGCTTTCATATGACATCCACCAATGCATTACATCTACACTCTTTACGGTTCCTAATAGAACCAAAAACAGTTTTGCAGGCATTAGAGTTCTTTTAAGTTCTACAAAGAATTTTTACAGTCCAGTTCTTTAGAAAAACAAGCTATGTACTGGAATTTTAAAGAACGCAACGACCAATATCCTGATTTAAAATAAAGTCAAGAGTATTTTTAATCTCTAAAGAACCATCTAGGGCTTCAGTGAAAAATACTCAGACATCAACATGAATAAAATCTTCTTTTTTAAATTATTCATTTATTTAGTTAGTTGGTTAGTTAGTAATATTTCCAGTAAAGTGTGTTTAGAAAGTAAATAGCATCAATTTAGATTTCATTTTGAGTTAAATATCTATGGAAGCTTAGTCCTGCTATAAAGTATAATATATTATATTATATATATAAAGTATAAAGTATAAAGCTGCAATTAGCTTTTTTATATTCTGTTCTGAATATATGTTTCTAGAAATATTAAATACTTATTTAGAAATCTTTTATAAATGGGTAATATTTCCCATGTGTGGTTTCCACTGTGTGGCTCCTGATGAACTCTGGGACGATTATAATTCCTGTGCTGTTTTCCGCCTGTAAATAGAACTAGTTAACTAATTGCTTGTAAAACAGAGGAAGTCGTACCTTCTTTTTATAAGCTGACTAAATATGAGAGGGTTCACATCATGCTGGAGAAATGTGGCCTGTATTGTTCAGCTTATGTCATAAAATATGTGGCATTGTTTACAGATAGTCCAGAAACGTGCTCACCTTGCTGTAAATGCGCCTTCGTCTACCTGGGCTTTAGTAAGTTATTTTGGGGCTTTCTGGAGATAACATATAATTCCCAACTCAAATCCAGCTGTTTTAGATTAACAGGAGGTACTATAACAGAAACTCCTTTTAATTAATAAAGTAAACCTTTGGCATTTCAACATACAGCACGGTTTTCCTCCTCTCCGTCGAGAAAAGATCCATTGCTTTTAGAGTTAAGTATCTGGGGGATAAATGGAGATGGCTAGAGGCCGCTTGGTAGCATTTGAAAGGAGAAGAATCTATACTGAACTCCTCGTTCTGAAATTCAGAGGCTCGGAGCGGCCAGGGAAAGTGAGCGTTCTGCTAAAAAAAAAAAAAAATATCCACAGGCATGTGAGGACGTCTCGGATGTCACGGACACATGGTTTCAGCTTGTATGCAGGGAAATTTAAACTGGGAGAGCAGCTATAAACCATCTGTGGTTCTCATTAAAGCCCACTTCTCAATCGTTCACCTACTATAATGATCGTAATAATGCGAAATATAAATCTAAACTGATTCAATGGTTTGGTTGAAAGAAAACTGAGGCACTCCTGTATGGATATAATAAGCATTCCTAAAGCAAACGCAGCCAGATTTTCAGAAAACGGGCAGCTTGTTTAGCTTTTTTTGCTGCTTGAACACATTCCACATTGGGCTGGAGAGACAAACAAACAATCTTCACTCACATACTCTCACCAGGCCTGTTTTCTCTACTGCGAGTAATGAATTAATGGTGATAAGCAGTCACAATTCCTCGGAGCGTGTTTGTCTGTGGATCAGTGTATCTTTGTTCTTCATCCTCTCCCCGCTCTGTTCATTCCAGGCCCGTTGCAGCGAGGCTCAGCCTGAGGAACTGAGCTGATCTGCTAATGAACTCCAGGCTGGTTCAACACATCTTTTACTCTTTATTGTTTTTAGGTCCAGCTTGCCTCTACACAGCTGACCACATTTCTTTTTTGGGAGCTACTTTTATCTCTGTGAAGCATAAGCTCCAGCATAGCTCATATCTTGCATCACTTTTGGTGGCTTCTATCAGAAACTGTATTTTTGCAACACTTGCTATGCTTGAATCATTATTGGTATCATGATTGGCATCTGTATCATTATTGGTAGTTCTGGTAGGTTGCCAGGTTGGTTTGGGTGCCTCCTTTAGTGTAAATCCGTGGTATTTCTGGTTTATTTTAACATCTGCTAGTGAAGAAAAGTACTTGCACAACTTTCGACAACTTCCTGTATGATTTGAGGCATAATTTATGTCTGTAGCACAAACAGTGCAGGAGGAATTACATGCTGAAGTTAAATACTTAGTGTTATGGTTTCTATGAGCATTAATAATAGTGATGTTTGCCTTAGCAAACACCACCAACTACCTTATGATCCTCTCTGAAGTTCTGGCATAGACTGCACAAGGTTTTGGCCCTGGGCCCCTATTCTGGCACCAGGGTGGCACAGTTAGCAGCGTGACGAAGCATACAAAAGCTGCAACACCGGTTGAATTCCCGTCTGCCTTTAAAGGCTTTCAGAGGTTGCTGCGGTAACAGTCTTTTTCGGACCTTCTCTCTAATTGAGTCTTGTGTTTTTGTCCCGGAGCACAAAGCGCTGATTATCCCGCCGTAACAAAGTCGGGAGGGGCAGGGGGCAGCACTGGAGTGAATGCCATTGCTTTCTCATGAAGCCGATTGGCTGTTTGCTCACTGTCCTGTACACATGGGTAGTTTTATGTGGTCCTCCCCTCATATGTGGACCCAATACTTACACAATAGCAGTTCAACCGAGTTCACTGATGCCCAGATTAAGCACTAACATGTTACTTAAATTAGTAGACTCTTGGTTCATCATTTACAACTGCAACCACTGGCGTGACTACGCATTGAAGAGAATTCTTACATATTATTGGCCTTCAAATCACTATGGAAACCAAATGTTTTGACCCAGAAAGCAACATGAAACTCTAACATGTTATTTGCTGCTCTCTCCTCTTCTGCTCTCGGTTCAAGTCTACAGCCTCAACCCAACTTAAACTGGTCCAATACGTCTGGAACGTTCCATCACAACTTTACCATTCCGTCACGTTTTGGTTGACACTGCGGCCAGTAAGAATGCAGAAAGGTCATGGCATGGGAAGCGTAATTCAATTCAGTGGTGTGCAACTCGTTCCAAATCCCTCCGTGGACATCAGCCGAGCTGTAAAGTCATCAAGTTCATTTCATTGACTTAATTGAAGGTTTAGGATGAAAAGATGCAGAGTATGATTTTTTTATTTTTTTTATTTCCCAGGACACAAACAAGGTGCTTTTCAGTAACTCATTTAAAAACCCATACATATGCACAAAATGCAATCGTTCTATGAACTGGTGCTTGAACACTGACTTGCTCTACTTTAGATTCTGGTTTTCGCTGCTTTTTGTGGTTATATAACTGTTTCCAGAAACTCTGGGCTATCGACACGAGGAGCAGCTTCCAAACGCCTCTGAGGGTAGCCTCAAAAACACATGATTTATGGCTGCGTTGTGATACTTGGGCAGAGCCAGCGCACATCTAAGGCCCTGTGCCACTTCAATTCACCCTCATAAAAGATATAAGAGCAAAAAACCAAATAACAAAATCAGAGCCATTGCCGAAACCACACCTCACCAGGACAACAGCAGAGAACCAGTCTGACTACAAGGAAAAAGGAGAAAATGTTTTATTCAATCTTAATAAAACTGAAATCAGTTAGAATTTATAGATAACCGAGCAGCTATATTTAAATTTAAAGGCAATAATGGTCAAAATAATAGTAGACAATCAATACGTTATTTATAAGAATTAAGAATTTATTCATAAGAGAACCACATGACAGAAGATTTATAATGAAAAGCAGGACAATAAATATAATGGGAAAGATTTTCCAACATTATGGCACAAAAAACTAAGCAATAGGGGATTTTTTTTTTTTGGTCGTCCAGTCAGCTAATCTTTAAAACGCTAACATTTGTAAGCTTGTAACAATACCAGGCATTTGGAGTTCTAAACAGAATGACTCCAAATGGAATGACTTAGGAAGGAATGTCTTCAGGAAGGCTTTCAGTATATAGCAGTTGGAGCAGAGCGGGATTTTAATGGCGGATGAGCTTTAAAACTAGCGATAACGTTTAGCCTCGAGATGCAAGGCCAAAATAAACTCAAAACACAAGGCGTATGGTGTAAAACAAAGAATCGTACTGCAAAACTAGAAAATTCTCTTTACAGTTCTCCGTACTTCATAAAAAACACTTTATAAAAGAAACTATAAAAGATCATTTTCACCATTGTTAAGATGGCAGATTTGAGATATCACCACTCACGATTGTTTACCCAAACACATGCGCTGGGAGGGAAGGGGTAACTGTGAGAAGCAAAAGGCATAGCAAAAGACTTGCTCTGTTGATATACATCATGTTAATACTGCTTTGACTAACAGCGCAGCAGCGTTCTCTAGTAGTCGATGCCCTGGTCGTTGTAGTGCCCTCTGTACTCATCGTGGTATTCACCCTGGTACTCTTCCTCTTGATATTCTGCCTGATAGTCACTATCACTGATTTCGGAGCCATTCGTCCCGGTGCCTTGGCTTCCGTTGGCATGAATCATGGGCTCTGTAGGGGTTGCGCAATACTTGGGGTCGTAAACTTGCCGTCCCAAGCCGTACACGCTCATGCCCTTCTGAGAGGCTACCTTATTGGTTCCCATTTGCAATGAGATGGTGGAGTTGTCCACTGGTTGCAGAGCTGCCTTCTGGTCATAGATATCTCTCCTAGTTCCTGGGGCAGACATGCCAGCCTGGAGACAGACACATGGTAAATGTGTCATTTTTGATCATTTTTGTTTGATATATTGTTGATACATGTCTGCGTTTTGGTATACCTGGCTAGCTCCTTTGTTGGTGCCCATTTGCAGACTGATGGTGGTCTGGTCATAGGGTTTCTCTGTCTGTGTCTTGGGGTCGTAAAGATGTCTCCTAGTCCCATAGGCGGTCATACCAGCCTGGCTTGCGCATTTGTTGGTTCCCATCTGAAACAAAAGTCAGAAACACTTGGGTTAAAACACCCCTGTAGATGATTCACCTTGAATTTTCTCCAAACAATCCAAGCCTGCAGTCAACCTTTATCTTTAGAAAACCTTCCCAGAGGCATGTCTGCACTGATCTTGATTGAGTCGCTATTTTTAATCTGGAGGTTCAAACCTCATAATGAATGATCCTTTGAGTGCCATTCTGGTAAAAGGATTAACTGAATGACCAGTTCTCAATAATTAGGCTTCCTTTAAACCCACTCATGCAGAAACATTCAACAAGTTCCAGAAATAGTGTCTATAACCTGAAGTCCGATGACACACTGGCCAGCCTTCATCTTCTCTTCATCAAACTGTCTATGCTGCTTGTCTGCATATTTCACACCAACGTCAAAGTTTGTTTCCATGCCTTTGGTCTTTGCCTGTTGAAAAAGAAATAAACATTTTATAGTTGCAAAATTTAGGCTGTCAATATTTTATTTTATTTTATGGAACCTATTTATATTTACTCAAGGAAACCCTTTATTTTTAATATTTCTTTAAATCACACAAAATATTCAATGTAAGACACAGGTTGAGCAGAACTGAGAACGTACCATACTGGCCAGAGCGAGAAGTGTGGTCTGGACTTGCGTCATGTTCCCATTTTCAAAGAGGTCATTGGCTTCAAAGATGTCATTGGGCTTCAGCCCGTAGGCCAGAATGGCTTTGATGAAATTCCCAAGGTTCTCTAGCTGAGGGTACAATGGTTACATTAAGGGTATGTTTCTCCATAACATCATTGGTTACCTCATTTTCAGATAAAAGAGTTAGTTTTGGTTGATGAGTCAAAGAGTGCATTAATGGGTCCATTTATTCTTACAGCAAGTAAAGAGTTCTGATACTAGAGCTTATATACACTAAATATGTTTCTGCAGTTGTTAGCAGCTTCTGCCTGTCTTAGTATTTGCCAACAATGTGATTTCGTATGCTGTATTGTAAGTCACTTTGAAAGGAAAGTGATTCTTACTTCTCAAACGGGCTAATCTGGATGAAAACAAAGACCGTAGGAGACTCTGAGATATTTACCTTATGCCAGTTTAACTGTGAATGGTTTATTTTCTTTATTGATCCAGGCTGAAGCTTGTTTATCAATCTGAAAAGAATAAAAACAACGAATGATTTCAATTTATTTCTTTTTGCAAGCATCTTCAATGGGCACAATAGAGGTGTAAAGTAAGTAATTTCGATTCTACCAGCGTCACCCAATGGAATTGGCAAAATAATGATTGTTTTCATACTGGTCACCCAAACAGACAGTCTCAGCCCAAATGTATGCCATTGGTATGCCATTTCATTATGTCTGGCCATTTTCATTATGTAAGGCTTTAATAGTGCCACAAATAGTGCCACAAAAAGTGTTTGGCTGGTCAGACAAGTGTTTTTTTCCATTCTGACCAACTGAAATGTTCCCAGAACTGACCAATAGACCAGCCTGTGAGAAAATCTAAGGCCAGCAAACTAGCTTAGGCTTGTTAAAACTGTTTTTTTGTTTTAAGCAGGGAAGCCTTGCCCGCATGGCCAATTTATGTTTATGTTTACCAACTTACTCGCACAGTATGACGCCATCCTTGAGGCCTTTCTGAAAGTTGTCTCCGATCGGCATTCCAGTCACCTCCTCGATCCAGAAACGAAGCTCTTCCTCCTTCTGTAGGTCATATTTCTGTGCGATCTGTGAGAAGAAACAACCCAATCAGTGAGTCAGCCAACACGCATCAGTCATTTATGAGTCAAACCGGCTCTGCAGGATCACAGATATGTGTCCTGGACAATCTTCCTTTAGATTCTACTGTAATGTGTCAGCATACATGCTTATCTAAACTTTTGTAATGTCAATACACTTTTTGCTTATCCTCACACAGAATATTTAACTAAAAAACTCACCAAAACAATAGTTTGAAACACCTAAAAGATCCGTTTGAATTTTAAATGTTGGATAAGAGCTAATGGAAAATCATCAAATGGAGCCTAATTAAATTGGATTGCCTATAAAAACTCATTTCTGGCTTTGTTTGGCTTTCTCCTTTGTGAATAGAATGGCGTTCAAAGCATGTGAGGCAACACCGACGTGCGATTGTGCATAAAATTCCCACAAAGAGTCACAGCGAGAATCTATTCTGGCCGTTTCGCTCTTTCTCAGGACTTTTCTGACCGTAAATAGCACTGTTGACCAGCTGACATTGAATAATGTGCTCAGAGTGGACAAATACAGTATGACTAACAGCAGATCTTTACAAAATGCCAGAACGAAATGTCAATGTTAAGTCTGTTTATTGTGCAGTAGGTGATGAAGTAATTCTTAGTAAAGTGATTTGAGGCATCAAAGTAAGAGTTAGGTTATTCTAATCTCTAAAATCAAGTATGTGTAATAGTAGATGTCAAACATGCCTCACTGAGCACTTCTTATTAATACAGATTTGTTTTCTTCTTCATGAGTCCTAACTATTACTTTAGCTTCAAGTGTAAGCCTTCAAAAATAGTTTACATATTTTGGGGGGACATTCAAATAATTACATTTAAACACAGCATGTTTAAACTGATTTAAAGTAGCTAACAATACAAGTTCCAGGAAATGGCTTCTATCACTCCATTTCGAGTTCAGGATTCAGGGTCAGACTGTACAAAGACAAAGCTAAATGCGGCTATCATACAGATCATGAGAGAAAGGGACAAAGGGACCTACAGGGAAAAAAGGGTGGGTAAGATATTCTCAGAATGAGGTGTTTAAGACAGAAAATGTCTCTCTTTCCCACCAAAACATGATAAAGGCTTTCCTCATGGCCTTCCGTCTGCTATCTCAAAACATATTTACAGCACAAACACAGTCCTAACCCTTCGAGTTTCCACAGAGATATCTAGCTAGAGTCCTCTTACTGTTTAGCTTATGTTTCAGGTTCTAGGTTAATTGCAATATCTGCTTTTTCTTCTCAGAAGTGGAGGGAAATATTAGCATTCAGAGTTTTGTGGTCTTGTACCACGATAGCTCCATGTTTAGGAGTCACTGTGAAAAATATTTGATCAGCTAACATACAGGTATGTGCTTTATTTGCACTACTGGTCAAAAGTAATGGGTCGGTACGTGTTTTTGTTTTGTTTTTGTTTTTTTAGGGGTATCTTAAGCACACTAAGGCTGCATTATTTGAGCAATCAGTAAAACAGTAATACTGCTAAATATTGCATGTAATAAAATGTTGTACTTGTACAGTAAGTTATGTGTTAACATGTAACTTATTCCTACAATGGTAAAGCAATTTTCACCATCGCTACTTAACGTTTACAGTCTTCAGAGTCACACTATACTTCAGAAATCATTCAAATATGCTGATTTGCTGCTCAAGAAACATTTATTGTTATCATCAGTGTTGAATGATCTATAAAGAGTTCAAAATAAAAGCATTTATTTGAAAAAAAAAAAGTACATTATAAATGTTTTTTCATTCATTTTTGGTCCATTTAATGCATCCTCACTAAATAAAAGTATTAATTTCTTTCAAAAAATCTTACTGAACCCGATTATTATTCAACAAAATAACATTAATATCAAAAAGTAATTTTTAATGTTCAAATTAATTAAAAAAATAACTCCTTAGGGTATGAAAATACTATGGTATTCATAATATTATAATAATAATAATAATATTAAAATCATTTTCTATTCTATTTGTTTTCTTTTTATTTATTTGATAAAAATCCTTGCTACTGTACATGTACTTGCGTATAATTGCTCTTCGATTCTGACTGCTTCCATTGTACTCATTTGTAAGTCGCTTTGGATAAAAGCATAAAATCACACTGGTGTCTCGGCAAATCTATTACCAACATAGTATCTGAGCTATGATGTCCACATACTTTATACAATTGTCTCATTTGTGCCTATTTTTATTCCTCCTAAGGGATTTGAAGATATAGCTCAGGGGCCCTATAAACTTCCATAGAAGGCCTTTCGGCAAGCTGAAGTTCAATCAGATATCCTCCCACACTGCAGCCCAGGAGTCAGAATGTGAGACCACTAGGAAAAAATGGTGTGTGGGGTGTTATGGCAGGTCCCTTGCGCAATTTGAGGTCAGCCGAGATGACTTTTCTCCTATAATGACAGACAAAAAGCTAAACCGTACACAGTCTCTCATCTTTGAAGAACTGCATGACTTTTGGCATGTTCCAAATAGTTCAAAAGAGCACTGGATGATTTCAGACGTAGTGGGAGACAAAGAAGGTTATATCTCTGATATAATGAGCCATTGACTGGGGTGATGTATATTAGACACGGATTGGAAAAAATCAAGACTGACAAAAGAAGGGGAAAGAACAGAAGAACTCCACGGAGAAACTGAGCAAAGATTGGAGAACCATGTGTCTGTCTTGTCTTTCCTTCCAGTCCACTGGGAAACCAGCCAGTGGTAGAAAAAAAAAGAGAGGAAAATGTGGAAAAGTGACCCCTTGATGGAGATGTTAGAAGCATTTGGGGAAGAAGAACATTCTGGAAGGTTGTGGGCTGATCCCGCTAGAGACCGACCTCTAGCTCTCCTCCCCCACTCATAATTCTGAGAGCTTACTGATGACAGCACAAAAGGCAAGCAAACATCAGACTAAAAAAAGGGCAGGGAGTGAAAGGACTCGCGATGCGACGCGATCAATTCGACAAACAGTCCCTGAGAGATCGATGTCAACAGTGGTGACAACGGAGGAGGGGAGGGGTGACCTTTTCACCTTGGGTAAAGACTAAAAAACACACAAATCTACGATCCTCAACACCAAAAAATTCCATTTGTTTACAAACTAAGCTTCTCTATTAGCAAAATAATTAATTTTTCAGAAGTGTGCATAACTTACTGTGGCATCATAATAGTTAACTTAGCAAAAAACAAACTTGGTAAACGAGCAAATGTTCTGACTTCATTTTCTCTGACTAATACAGAGTATTGTGCTGAAATCAGGCATGCCTGTTTAATGGCATGCAAGCAACTAGTCCAGCCAGTATTAGGCAAAATTTAACCATGTGCTCTGGAAATACCCCAGCTACAATGAGGAGAGATTTGCCTGTGAAATCAGCTTGTTTTTCAGATTTGAAAAGGAACTTTTTAAGTCACAAACTGACAGACATTTGTCCTAAAAAAAACATGTTAGCAAGGTTTACATTTCGAAAGTTGTGTAATATTTAGCAACTACATTGCTATGGCATTGCTAGATAAAAGCTAGGTTGTTCTAATGATTGCAATGTGATTTTAGGGTGTTCTGATTGGTTGCTAGGGCATTGCTAGGGCGTTTTGAGTGGCCAATTACTAGCTTCAGTCAAACAAGCCCATCCTCTCTACATTTTTTCCCCCTATTTCTGTATGCCATTTCGAGCGAAGGAACTACTCATCCCATAAACCACCGCGCCTCACTGAATTCGACTGAAGCCCACAGCCACGAACGAGCCTTTTTAGTGACTTCCAAAACTGACGACGGTCGCGCAAACTTTTTCCTCCAGTGAATTCTATTTTATATAGTGAATGTGCAGTAATAGCAGTTCTTTCAGTATTAATCGTGTAAATAAATAGTGTTTTATATAGGTATTGTGTATTGATTTTTATATTTATCATTGTGTATTTTATATATTGTGTGCGTGCTTGAAAGCGGTTAACGATAACGTCACCAATGGTGCAGTGCTTTGTACCTGACTGCAATCACCACTCAGTCGTCAACACATGTCTTTGCCATTACACAAATGTTCAGTAAATGCACAAAAAGGTATGCCTAGGCTAAACATTGTTTTGACAGTCGGTGGCATCATAAAATAATTGATATGACTCATACCGTATGAAGTCTACAGTAGTCTAGCTAAAGTGGATGATAATGCTAACTTACGTTACCAACCTCCCTGCAAAACTCACCAAAACTTTGTAGTTCTAGTCCCTCATGCTGGCCCTTACAAAACCCACAAGCTGACCCTCGGACACGCTACACTCAACTAATATTACATGACCCTATCTAAAGTGGTTTTCACACCTTTGAACACTTTTGTTTTCCTCCTTGAAAAAAGCCATCATGGAAGCCAAGGAGATAATGATTGCACTGATAAGTCTACCGTGCAAAAACGCAACACAAGTTTATTTTTTATTGATGATATTCAGTCTTCACGGACCTTCGCGGGGTTTAACCAGACGGTTACACGAGTTCCACCAATCAGATGCATCACTGTGGGATTGTGGGATTGTTCAGGATTGTGGGTAATGAAGTACTTATCCAAGACATCGTGAATAAAAGGCATTTATCTCAAAACAAGGTTAGTGCCCCATGAACTTTTGGCGTTTATATGAGCAGATACTATGACTTAGTACAGCTGTAGCTGGTTTAAAGTCAACCATGTATGGTTACATTTTTATGGCTTATACCCAAACTGTCAATGCAGAAATTGCATTGAATTTTTACTTCCGGCACCAGCTGTTGACGGGACTGTGATGCTCTATGCTGTGAATAGTCAGATGGTGCAGTCCTTTGTGATTGGTCCAGAGAAATAGAGATCGCTCTCTACAGCCCTGGATTGGTGTAGAGCCGTAACAAATTGAGATTCAAATTCCTGACGAATGGTTTCGGCGATTGCGAGCAGACTCTTTATTTGACATATAATAACTTTAAAACTTTTAGTCAGCTTCACAACTTTGCTGATAGTTTATGTTCACATACAGCAACATGACACAGTGCATGAAAGGCAATAGTCAAAAATGCATAATAGCGACACTTTAAGAAAATATGTGTAATATTCGAACCACAATTATAGGTGATCACTAGGTTGTTCTGAGTGGTTGCTAGGCGGCTACTTACTTGCTTTAGTCAAAAAAGCCCATCCTAACATTGTCGTTTATAATAAAATGTGAGTAATATATGGAACAACAATTCTAAGGTATTTGCTAGGGCGTTGCTAGGGTGTTCTGAGTGGTTGTTAGGTGGCTACATTTTTCATCCAAGCTTTGTTTTTAACTTTTTTATTTTGTTTAAATTGTGTGTAATATTTGTAACCACAATTCTAGGGCATTGTTAGGTGATTGTTAGGGTGCTTTGATTGGTTGCAAAGTAGATGCTATGGTGTTCAGAGTGGTTGCTAGATAACTCAAACATTCAAACTTGATTTTGTGAAGAAAATGCACATAATCTTTGGAACCACAGTTTTTCAGTATTTTTAGGTGGTTGCTAGGTAATAGCTAGGGAGTTCTGATTAGTCACTAAAGTTTTCCACCGAAGTATAAAAATATAATAATGATGACGATTGTTGACTTAATCACCACTCAAAACAACAATGACAGAATGACACATCTTTCACAAAGCTTTTAAATGCATAGTAGTGCAAGTAGTTCAGTTCACAGGCACATTTTGGACAAAAGGCTTTCAAACCTTCAATAGACATTGGTAATCTTTTTAAATAAGTGTTTCAATAAGCCTAGTCTAAGTTTACACTGTTGAAAATCCTGCTGAACAATAGACCCAAAACAATAGCTTCAGGAAGACACGCTTTCCTGTTCCTCCTAAAATGGCAACACAGGGTTAACAACCATGGCCACACTTCACAGAGCCTTAACCAAACCTGGAAAATATTGCTGATCAGCACATTGCAGGGAATGTAACGGCCCCTCACTGGGCCGCCTGCCCATCAGCAGTCACAGTATGGCAGTAAAGTGTTTTTACGCCGAGGATCAACATGGAATGTGGTATTAGAGAGCGACAGATTAAAGCCCTAAGGTTAACCTGGTCAGGTTTTACCCAAAAACCACCGTGACCTCCTTGCTCTGACCTTCGTCCTGTCCCAGGACATGCTGTGGGCCCAGTACTGGCATATTTCCAAGACTGCAACACAGACATGCACGCTAAGATAGATGCAGAATGAGATGCGCATGAGAGCCAAGAATAAAATGAATTAATTCCAGTCTGAAAACGCGTTTCTCATGCCTGAAAGAATCAAGGTGTCTGTTGAACCACATCCAAACATTTCAGGGGGAATTCCTGCATGTCTAACTCCATATTCAAAGTTCTGACAATAGAAAATTTGTGGATGCAACATACAAGAGAAAGTATTTAACTACTAAACAGAGCTACCTAATCCTCAATGGCTTGCAAAAGCTCTCATCCAGGAATCCCTGTCCGTCTCTACCCACTGTCCGGGGAAAACAACATGGCAAAAACAACTGATATGATTAATATAATGCAACACGAATGGCCATTATAAAAATAGGTTGCTAATTGACATCTCTTCCATGTGTAAAAATAAACCAGTCTGAACAATATCTCCACTGTGCTGGACTGGAGCAGAGGATGATGCTTTGGCAACAAGACCATAATGAACGGACCATTGTGTCTGCTATTACATAACCAGAGAGGGTCGTTAATTTGATTGGGAAAAGATCCTTTCCCATTATGTCATTTGTGAGTTTTATTTTAAGGAATAATTCTATTTGACAAGAGATTTGTTGACATTTACAGGCTGATGTACCGATGTTTCTAGATCTCACTGTAAGAGCTTTGACTTCCCACATTTCCAAAGGCAGAAAACAGCTCTCGGCTTTCAGCAGAGTAAGAGTGTTGATGAAACTCAAGGAACGAGACAAACAAGTCCTCGGAAAGCACATGACCTATAAAAAGTCTGAAATTAATACATTTAAGAATGTTCACATAGGCTACTATTGTTTGAAAAGTAGGTATTTCTTGTATGAATATATTATTTTTGCTTCTAAAATTGTATTATTTATCCCTGCACAATATAAAAAGTTTTATTTTCTATTTATATAAGACAAAAGACATATACACACACTACAAGATTTCTCTTTTAAGTAAATGTTGTTCTTTTGAAGTTTCAGTGAATATATCTATATAAATATATATATATATATTTATATATATTTTAAATATTGCTGTTTTACTGTAGTTTGGATCGAATATATACATTCTTGATGAGCATGAGAAAAATCTTCAGAACTCTTACTGACCTCAAACTGTAAGCATGCAAAAAAGCAAACACTTTTCCCGCAGTCTTTCAGTGTCCAGCAGGGTAAAATGGAAAATAAGTCATGGATAAAGAGAGGAAATGGTGTAATGGAACTGGTCCCTAGAACTACACTAGCAAGATCAAATTTGTAGTTTTAGCCACATGCTTTTCATTGTAAAAGCTTAAAGAACCTGTATGACATTCTTTCTGCTGAGGGAAAAAAGTTAATTTGAACTCAATTTGAATGTCAAGCTCCAAAACAAAACAAGAAAGCATCATAAAAGTATCATAGTTCATAAGAGACATTTGTGAATTAATTGTTCTTACGAGATGAATCGGTTCATCCAGTTTATCAAAACAAGTCTGATGAACCAAATTTGATTCAAATCACTAACTTAATGATCAGTTTACCACTCACCAGGGGAGAAAATGATCAGAGAATAACGACTAGTGTTTTGCATCTTTTATAAAGCTTGAATGCTCCAGCTTCTTTTCAACTGCAATAAGCAACCATTATTTCTCCCTTTGTATTACCAGAAGTCACACGTGTTTGAAACAACATGAGTAAATGAATCACATAATTTACATTTCAGTGTGAAATATTTATTGTATGGCATCTGGCTAAAAAAAGTTACATTCATTCATTGAGCTAAATATATCATTATTGCAATACACCCTTTGACAGATCAAAGCCAGTAGTTGAACTCTTCTGAATGAAGCAGGATTATACACATCACAGCTGTTCCGGCACTGTCGTCACTTTTTAGGAATGCTTAAAATTCCAAGATGAAATCCTTACTTCCGAAGGGGTTAGATGAAAGACACAGAAACCTACCAGGATTGTTCAGGCGTAAACAACTGTTTAATTTACCTAAGATTGAATCAAAAATGATGATGTCATGCTTAAGACATCTGTTCTGTATGCATGTATGTTTGTGTGAGGGAGGTCTTTTTAAGTTGATTCATTGGTTTACGTATGTTATTGTATGCAACATCCTGTCTGATCATTTTGACTCATGATTTACTAATCACTAATACTTATCACTGCCAAATTATTAAAGATTAGACATGCTTCATAACGATTCCTTAAAATGACCCTCCTGCTCCTTATAAGAATATTTTATTTAATTTATTAACAACATATTTATTCCAGAAGTAATAAGCTTTCCAGCCTATATGACAGTCATATTAAAATTAGGTCATCTCTAAACTCTGGACAATCAAAGATCTATTGAGGATTTGATTTAATTTATTATTTTTTTGTTGTTGTTTGTTCATGATTACTCTAACACAACCATACGAAATCAGAAACGTATCTAGGGATGATAACTTGCAGTTAGAGCAATTTTCCATTTAATAAATTCAATACTAAACAAAAGACAACATAAATCATAATTAACTTTTATTATTATTATTAGCTTTTTTATTAATGTGCTTTTAATTCAAATTCACTTGAATTCAACCTCCAATTATAATTGTGTCGTGCCTATTAAAGTTTTCAAGTATTAAATAATATCACGTAGATAAAAAAAAAAACATTTAAACTAAACCAATGCCAAACTAACATTTGTAGGGAATAATGCAAAATAAACTAGCCTACTTTTGAAAAGCACAGTAATATCCATAACTGTTTCTATAATGCAAACCAAAACTCAGAGATGTTCTATTCTAAACCATACATACTAAAAATGTAAGAATATTTAAAACAAAGAAATAAAGTTCAGTTTACCTTGTTTTTCACCTCCGCGGATAATCCGTAGGCTGGTCCCTTGTTAAACTGCGTCATGATTCACTTTTGTAATTTTTTTCTTAAAGTCACTGTACTGACCAACAGGGAACGAGAGAAGTAAAGTCCTAAAGCTGCAGTAAGATCACAGTAATTTACAGAAGATTCGGCGCTCCGCGTGCTTGAATAATCCGCGCTCAGTGAGTTTCTTCCACAACAGCGACTCGCGCAAAAACTTCTATCCTCTATAGAGAATTTGGGGTGGAGTTAAATGATGAACCACTAGAGCCAATCAGAAGCATCGATTCTGCATATTAAACAGCCTATTGTTTCTCTGGCACTACTTGGCGCCACTGCAGAAAGTAATAGATCACCTAGCACAACTATTAATCGAGTTTCACTTTACTGGAAAGCTGCTGCTTATCTCTACAGTTATATGGAGTAATAATACTTTCTTTGTCTTCTTCGAGTCTTTATGTTTGCTAGTTTGATAACAGGATAAACGTTTCACGGTTAACTTTTGTCAATTTACAAACCTTATTGCTTAACAGATAAGAATGCAGTAGGCTACATACAAATAATATATTAAAACGAAACTAAATTCTATATATTAAGAATTATCTGAAACATGTTATTAATAATAAGCACTGATTAACTTAAAAAAGAAATTGAATTAAATAAATGACATTTTTACAAAATTTCTGAGTGTGCATTAATGATTTGTTAAACATTAAATAATTTATTAATATTTGTTTGTTGGAAAGGAGCAACACATCCTGGGGGATACAAACATTAAAATCACATATAAGAATCAAGTTTTGAAAAAAAAAAAATCATGATTTTGTATTATTTGAGTCCCAATAAGATGAAAAATAGCATTAAATTAATTTTCTGATGTCTCTTTATGGGTTTGCCCTTTTTGAGGTTAAAGTGGTCCAAATTAAGTCCTTAGCAATGCATATTAGTAAACAAAAATTAAGTTGTGATATATTTACAGTACAAAATTTATAAAATATCTACATGGAACATGATCTTTGCTTAACACCCTAATGACTTTTTGCATAAAAGAATCATCAATTATTTTGACCCATACAATGTGTTGTTGGCTATTGGTACAAATATAACCGCGCAACTTGTGATCGCTTTTGTGGTCCAGGGTCACATATAGCATGCAGGGCACTAAAAAAAAAAATGAAGCTTCCAGATTACAAGAAGAATAGAAAATGGAATAAGACTCCAGCCTTTCTGCGGTAATACTAACTATGGTAAAATACCAGTAACCACAATTTATCAACAGAAATCAAACCATGTCTATCATAAAACACACCAAGTGTATGCATCCAATTTCTGTGTTGCCATTTTTTGTATTTTCAAGTAGCTTTAAATGAGCAGTTGATGCTTTGAGCTTGAAGTACTGGGTGGAGCTATGATGTCAGGGTTATTTTTGTCTGAAAGGTTGAAGAGAAAACAACATGAGGAAAAACAACTATCATGGAGGTGGTTTTCTGAGGAGATCAGTATCTCTCACTGTCACTCAACCTGTGCAGTGTCAAGAAGGAAGACATTTTCTCTTAGGTTGATTGCGTTTCGTGGATATTTCTAGTACATAAGTATAAACAAAATGCCAGAATGTTGTGTGATTTATCTGAAATAAACATATTGATGATATTGGTGATGTATCACCCAGTGAAAAATGAATGGGTGAGGTGTTTCCTGATAACTCTTATGCTGAATTACTCTTGCCGTTGGTGTTTGGTGCCTGTACCTCCTCCCAAAAAGTTCCATAAATGGTCAGATTTTGGCTTTACAATATGTTAATTGATAGACTGGAGTGGCGTGGATTACTGTGATGTTTTTCTCAGCTGTTTGGACTCTCATTCTGACGGGACCCATTCACTGCATTCATTGTTGGTGAGCAAGTGATGTAATGCTACATTTCTCCAAATCTACTCCAATGAAGAAACAAACTCATCTAAAACTTGGAAGGCCTGAGAGCGAGTACGTTTTCAGCAAATTGGCATTTTTGGGTGAACTGGTTCTTTAAAAATCGATTTCATTGTGGATAAAATAGGTGGTATTTTTATTTCTGCAATGCTACGGTTATCATCTATGCTCATAATAACCGAATTCCACATGACATCACATACCTTTCAGACATGTCTGATGGGATCATCCATTTGCAGCTGTTCAGAAACATCACAGTCGCAGAACCTTATGCTGAGAAGTAAATGACTAAGTTACCTGTATGAACTTGTTATGCAAGACAAAAGAAACCACCAGGTTACGCTCTACCTCATGCTGCAGGAATCAGAGTGCCGTCTCATCTCTAAAAACAAGAAGAACAGGATATTATAGACACATAAAACACTACAGCTAAGAACTGCAGCCTTTTCATCTGTTTATAGTCTCTCTTTCACACCATTTCCTCTAGAATCACATACCAGCACAGGAAGACAATGAAGTACCACTGAAATGCGTAGTGAGCTGGAAAATATTTCAAAACAACACTAAGAAAAAATGCATTCACATTTAAGAATGAGGTATCACAATCTAGATTAAAGACAAGTCTTTTATTTATCTGAATGACAGTATAACCTTGAAATGGACAAACCTTTGATCAAAAGCCAAATACTGTTTTCCATGAAGTGGTGCATGAAGAAAACACTGAAACTATAAGTGCTAATAGAAGCACCTGCATGTGTAAAAACTTCTCTTGGTTTAGTTTTGTTGACTTCAAAGGCGTAAAAGGTAGAACAGGACATCTCATCAGCCTATCATGTGTGTTTGGCTTAAAAAAACAAAACTCAGAGATAGTTGTCATAGTTGTGTATTCAGCACATCAGTAACGGCATAGGAATGAATTCACCTTGAAGAACAGCATCAAAATGTAATGTAATTCTCAATACAAAAGTGAAAAAGTCTACAGAAAGGGATCACACCAGTCTCCCTAAGTAGATGGCCTTTGGGTATTTGTCTTTTAGTGGTGCCCACTGCACAAAAAAGTAGTCAGAAAAGTAGTAGAGGATCTTTCCGGATAGAGACAGCGTCTCCACACGACAGATGCTCTCCACATAGACGATCAAGACTCTTTTTAGGCCCAGGATGCCCAGGAGCAACCCAGCGGCACACAGTGGGACACACGTTCCTGGACCGTTACACAGCACCTGAAACACAAACAAACACACAAAGAAAAGAAATAATAAAAATTAATAATAGGAAAAAAATACAAATTATATATTAATTATATATATATATATATATATATATATATATATATATATATATATATATATATATATATATATATATATAGTAATGCATTAACTAACTAATTTAACCTTATTGACCACCCCCCCCCCCAACCATAAAAACGTAATATGGTTATATATAAAGTTTTTTTCTCATTAAACATAACACTTAAAATCATTACTCAAATATAAGTTTGAAAGTAATTAATACTTGTATTCAGAAAGGATGCATTAAACACAAATGTCTTCCAAATTAATACAAGAATGATAATAGTTACTGATAATAATAATAATAATGTTTCTAATAAAGCAGTTAATCAGTTTATTAGAATGATTTCTAAAGGATCATGTGACACTGAAGACTGGAGTAATGATGCTAAAAAAAATCAGCTTTGTGTTACAGGAATAAATTACTAGAAATACTAGAAATTATTTTATTAACTGTAATAATATTTTACAAAATTACCATTTTATGGCATTTTTGATAAGGCTTGGTGAGCTTTAAACACTTCTTACAATAATAGCTTCAAAATCTATAAAGATTTTAAGAGAAAAACAAATAAAAAATATGATTTTAAGAATTAAAAATCCATGATTAGTCAACATGCAACATGTTATTTTTAAATAAGTTCACTCTCTGAGACAACCACGTGAGGTAAACTTGTGGACACACACAATTTTCTGTAAAGCTACTTTCAGACAATGAAAAGTGCTATACAAATGAAAAATGAATGGATTTGACTTAAATAGGCTAAGACACAACATCAGAAAGACGCCAGGATAAAGTCCTCTGAGTTGGAGAAATATGAGCTTTCTGGTTCAAAACCGGAGTCAGCGAGCGGCACAGGAAGGCGGTCAGACTTCGGTGGAGATGAGCCATGGGGTCTGGAGAAATCATCTTACACCGACTGCTCAGACACATTAACACTGGAAAAATCCAGCCTCTGTCTGCTCAGAGCTGAAACCGATACGCGGCAGGAACCGAAGACAACGACCCAAGTGAGAACATCAGAGGTGAGGGACGTTTCCACCCACAAACGCTTCAATTCATTTCTGTCTGCTTCAAGGCCCACCGGTGCTCAGATTGAGTTTATTGCCAGTTTCCAAGCAGTCTAAAACACTCCATTTCCCATCCTGCACCTGGAGGCAGATGAGCGATGGGGATGGGCAGGGACAGACCACCAGGTGGGCAATCCATCTCGGCCTGTATTTACATTTCACACACACCTGCGAGTTCACTTGGGGGAATGAGATTACTGTCACCCAACAGAGAGACGCTGACTTCAGCTCTGAAGACTGCTGGACTGTGTACAGAGATTGGGGAGAGTTTGCTATGGGCACAGGCCAAGCTGTCAGAGCGCTATTTGAGTCTGTCATCAGAGTGGTGCAAATTTAAATAGCCATTATGTGAAACTTCAACACGACATAAATCAAGTGTCAGAAAAACACAATTTCAGGGCTGTCAGATCGGCGGGGCACTGAATGCGCATCAAAAAAAACAAACAAAAAAAACAGCTTGTTTTTCACAAGTCTCTCTCTTTTTGTGTGTTAAGGAGAAGAAAGACTGAAAGTGAAAGCTGTATATAAGGCACACTCTTTTTAGGCTCTTCTGCATTTTCTCAAAAGAAAAAAAACATTTGCCATTAGTAATCGTACAACAGCTAAATACTGCTCCACCAACCTTGACTTCTTAAAAAAAAACATTTGAATGTATATCTGAGCAAACATAGCAATAGCTATATCAAAAGTGCAATCCATATATATATTAAATAAAAGAGCCTGGCCAACATTAAAAGTGTTGAAGTGACTTTCAATCATGTCAACAACCAGAAGCACTAATGCAACGCTTTCTACTGCACCGTAAAACACTTTTTTTGGTGCAGTAGTTGTGAGTTATACAAGGAAAGTGAAATTCTCATCAATAGCTGTTGATGGCCAGTGCATGTTAAACTGCTGCTTACCTAAAGCCAGTGGGGATTATACACTAATGCTGAAACATTTTCATAAATCAAAGGTCTCATGGAGTCATTGTTCCTCTGTGAGACATGTTCATATAACAGCTGCACAGACAAGTGCTGAGAAGTAATTATAAATGAGGTCATTGAGGTGGGGCCACTTTATTACTCCACATCACACAGAGTAGCTCCAGGTGAGATTAAACTGTTACCAGGTTTTGTTACTTCTCAGGCGGCTTCAGATGAGTCAGCACAGACCAGACTGCAGGTGACATGGCTAAATGAAAGACGAGTTCATTCTGAGGCCGTCTATACAGTATCTTAAGAGTAGCATAACAAAATAAATGCCCATAGAGGACCATTATTTTACTTGTCTGTGTTACTGCATTAATGGCAGCATCCTATTTTATCCTTTTTTTTTTTTAAATAGTTTGTATATTGGAATGTGTGATTAGGATTATGCACTGATTTAGATTTGGGGATATAGTATGTATAATGTACGTACATATTATGAGGGTGATTTTATATATAAATATATATATATAGTATATAATATGTATAGACATACTTGCATTTGTAAAACAATAAAATAAAATAGAAAATAATAGAAATAAAAAATTATGTATTACATTATATATACTTAGGGGAGTTAAAATAAATAATACATAATTATATATATATATATATATATATATATATATATATATATATATATATATATATATATATATATATATATATATATATATATATATATATATATATATATATATATATATATATATTTAGATAATTTAATAGTAAAATAATAAATACATATTAAAACATACAAGTATATATGTATGATTGTGTTTAATTTCCGATTCATTTATTGTAATTCTTTTTAATTATTTAAAGAAAGAAGTTGTATAAAACTTTGAGTTCTTTAACAATCTAGCATGGCTTTTTTTTTTTTACATTATCGCTTATATTATATAATGTGACATTAGATTTGTTATTAGGACTACACACACTAACTGCTTGTTTATGAACATTATGCATATCCTGACATATTCTAACATGCAGTTCTTGTTTTATGATCTATCCATCACTAATTATCATAAACATACGGATGAACATTAAATAAATAAAACATACAGTGCTCTGTCTGCTGCATTTCCAAATAAGGCTAAGAAGAAACATATGGATGGAGATGCAGTCAAATAAAAAACTGAGGATCAGGGAGGAGTCTGTGTGGAATGTGAGGGGATGTCCAATCGCACAACGTCCAGACCCCGTTATTTGTTATTGTTAATCGTACAAACCTCCTCCCCCTCTCACAAAATCTATGGATCTCTTGTTTTCCCGTATTTTTGCATCACAACTGGAATCACATAAGAAACTAAATGCATTTCCCTGACAATCTGATTGCATAAGGTAGATTTCTGTTTAGATTAGTTTATTTGATCAAGATACCGAAAAACTAAGTAAGCACTAATTCAAGTCTAAACTCGTCAATGGAAGTCTAAGAGATAGATAGATAGATCAAAAGTGAAAACAAAAGTCCCACCTCTCCATTAAAATAGCCAGTCATCTTTTCGATATTGCTTTTTTTGATTGCTCAAAAATATTCTTGCTCAAACCTAAAAAAAAACTACCATTTTACATTTAATTTGTAGCAAAGAAGCTAAAAATATAAAAAAACCAGTGTAATCAGTTCTATTGCTAATTTAAAATAAATCATTAAAACAATCTGATAAACAGTTTTTTAGAATACAGTCTTAGTAAAAATGAGCTGTTGTTATTATGCAACTATATTACGTTTTAAAATAATTCAGGCTTTTGCCACGTCATGCCAAATCTGATAAGTAAACAAACAAACGCAAATATTTATTAAAGTCACACAGATGTACACACTTGAGTCTAGACTGACTGACGTATTAACATAATCTGTAAATAGTGAACAGTAGTATTCACTATTAACTGCTCCTCGCGGCATGCAGAACTAGGCCCAGACACTTGGCTTGTGTTGACACATCTGGAGCTCATGAGGACCCGTGACGCACTTATTTCCTTTTATGGCTATAAGAGGACTGATTCCACCTCCTCTTCACCTCCGGATTTCAGACCTGACCCCCCACTTCCCCCATTGCACTCTGGTATGTGGACGAACGGGCCCCAGCTCTCACTGACATGCTCAAGTTTAGTTAAAACAAACAGCTGACATTTGAGTCATGCTGAAGGACGATCTCTCACCGCGCAGACACAATAGGGGTGCCGGACCCCCTAAAGAAGATCTTAGACAACGTCTGCTGGACTAAAAAGGAAATCCTGCTGTCAGAGTGGGCCAGATCAAAGGCCACCTGGTACTTATATTGTAATTTCACATTCCAAATAAACAACAAAACTTAAAAAAATTATGATTTAAACATATATATATATATATGCAGGTCAATCTCTCCCACACACATATACACACACACAAAACATATATTTTATATATCTTTGAGGTGGCATTTAGCAGATATTGCATTTATATATATATATATATATATATATATATATATATATATATATATATATATATAGTAGATTTTTTTAGACTATTATTTAAATTATAATTACTGTTGATAATAACAGAAAGGGTGATTATATAGTATATAATCAATAACGAGAAATGAGCTAAGAGTAAAGAATAAGTAAAAAAAAAGTTATTGATAATTGATATAAACTGAATTTAAATAAAATATAAATATTAGATGAAAACATGAAAATTAGAATTGTGGCATTAAATGTAATTATTAAAATTGTATGTAAATATATAGTTATACATTAAATATATATATATATATATATATATATATATATATATATATATATATATATATAAAATAGTATACATACATACATACATACACACACACACACACACACACACCGAACACATACAATATAAACACAATGTACACAATATATATTTTTTTTCATAATAAAAGACTAAATATATGATCATAGAAATTCATATACAATTGAATTTAAATAAATAAAGCATATATATTTTTCTTGTTTTTCTTTTGCTTTCAGGGTCAAATATGACATTACTTTACGAGAATAAGTAAGTTTATCTAAACTCTATTACCATGAAACTAACGTGACAACAGACACAAGTTTGTACAAATCTTTCCCATTAAAAAAACTCGACCGACTGGAAAACTGGGAAATGACGTTGGCATGAGATTAAGAGAATACTATAGCGTGGTCGCCTGTGAGAGATTAGACTGGTTTATTCTGACCTTTGAGCTCTACGGCTCGAGCACTGCAGCGCCGGCAGCTTAGTCATGCTCCGCCTCCTCTCGGCCGGTCGCCACAGCAACACAGAAACCCGATGCTGCTTGGCCCCGCCCCCAGGGGAAAGGAGTCAAGCAGCCGGGTCGAGGAGCCAGTCAGGTCTCGCCACATCCTGAGAACAAGACCCCTCGGCTGCTCCGCTTACAACCCTTCATTACACAACCACAGGAGGAGGAGGAGAGAGAAAGAGGCCCTGGATTACAGACCATTCCTGAAAAAGGGCTTAAAGGCTGCCCATCCCTCTCTCTCTTTTCCTAAATCAACCCCCTACCTCACTCCTTTATCGGTCTTTGAGAGTTTTCCCAGCAACTCTCTCTCTCTCACTCTCTCTGTTCCTTGCTGAAGACAAGCAGAGAATCAGCAGGACTAGTGTTTGTTTATCCAGCAGATAGTCTTCCAGTAGTAATGCGATAGTCTTATCATCTGCTGAAGGAAAAAAACATCTTCATCTCCTGCTTAAACATTCCCGGTGCTGCTGCGGGACATGCACAACAACAACTGCTTTTGTGCTAAAGAAGGGTTTAGTTCACACAAAATGACCATTCTGTCAGCATTTACAAAACCTGTATGGCTTTCAAAAAAAAAAACTATTTTGAAAGTCAGTGGTGTCCAAAAGCATTTTCGATACTTGACATAAATGTCAACTGAAGAAAAATGAACCACAAAAAAGGAAAATAGGTCAGTCCGTGTCAACTTGACCAGAGTTCCCCGTCTCAAATGTTTGATTTTGCAAATATCATAATAAGAAAGACAAACATGTAAAATGATGAAAGACAAAATATTAAAGATATTATACAATATTTAAAAATATTAAATGTCATTGATGTATTGACTGAGTAACTTGTAGAGGGGATTCAGAGCCAAATTACAGGGGGTTAAAATGACTTCAGAAGGAGGGCAGCATCATTATGTTATTTTTACACAGAGATTGGTAGGTGTGTTAGAAAATCTGTTGCCTTCAGCAATCTTTGTTGCATCTGTGTGCCAAAGGTGACCATTCAAAAATGGAGAAAGAGCAACAAGTTTGCAAGCCTATAACTCAAGAAGTATTAAATAAATTTGTATGCCCTTTTAGATTCTCAGTCTTAACACACTTTCCTTTTGGCATCTTCATTTTTAAGGCCCTGTATGGTTCACTTCCAGAGATACTGGACTTTCAATATGGCTTCAAGGGTAAATTGTTAAATTATACAGATTTCCTTTGGTCAAAAACCAAATATGAGTCACTCTGCATAAAAATGATTCTTCTTTTCTTTTAAAGAGCAATGTCTAAAGAACAACTAATGTTGAAACTAAAACTGTATTTCATTTCCTTCTGTCAAAAAAAACAACTACACTGAACATACCTGTCTGAGTGCATTCATTTCCAAACTTTGCGTGCCTATAACTCAAGTAGAGTTTAAGATATCACAATAGATTAAATTCTAGTCCTTAATTAACTTTTCTTTTTGAATCTTCATTTTCCTTTAAGGCCCAATAACATTCAGACTTAGAGAAATGGTGACCTCATTGAGACTCCATATTCAGACTGTTGAATATAACCAATATTTAGTGGTCAAAAACCAAATGTGGGATCACATTGACTGCACCATTTTAGGTTTTCAATGACATGAGGATGAGGCAATGGTGACCGAATGTTAATTTTTGGGTGAACTTGGTTCAGCCCGGTTTAATTAGCATTTCACACGTCTTTGAATGTGTTAATTTCAGCATAACATTCTCTCATGCACTTATTAATCAAGCCTGCACAGAATCTGTGCCTGCAGATCTGAAAGGCCCATCATTACCCTGTTTTAAAGTCAAACATGCAATAGTATTTGAAGCCAACTTTACTTCTAAAATGTGACATATTTCAAAGTGCAACTTTAATATTCAATGATCATAAGGTAGGGAAGGATTTGATTTGATATAACAGGAGTCTAGTGGTCTCTGTGTTGAGCAGTTGAAAAATGAGGGCAGATAAAAAAGGAGTTAATACAGAAGAATGAAACATTACAAAACAAACATTTAGCTTCCTTGGCATAACATGCACTGATGGATCACTCACAAAAACCAGAAACATGCAATACGAACGTACTGTAAACAGAGTCTGTTCACATTTCATGCAGACATTTTTGGCTAATCCGGTAATGTTTTCAGCTACCAATAAGTTTGCATTAAACACATTCTACCATATTTAAATCCATTCCAAAGAATTTCCCTCCACAGTTAGTATAGAAACTATAAAAAGTGTGTGTGCTGACTTAAAAACACTAACACCATATCTGCATTTCTCGGGCTGAACCTTAAGCAAAACTACTGAATTTGGACTAGATTTTGCAGATGATCTGAACTATAAATAATAGAGGGTGGAGATATTTATAAAAAGCTATGTTTTCCAAAACAGTGCACAGGATGTTTGAATTCTAAGGTTATGGACTGGGCAAAAGACGCCACAGCTTTAATCTGAAGGACTGATGTGGCTACAGATATTCGCTTTAGAAATGTATTAAAGAAAGATTAACAATACAACACATTCATAATACAATATAATACATGTACATGTCACTTGAGCCGGATAATTGCACTATTGTAGAGCTGCCTAGAGCTTAAATTAACTTGTTTCATAATTGATCAACTTTGCAATATTGACATAGTTACTGAAATGGAAATAACTGATCTAAATAATAACACTACGGTCTTCATTGTATTGAATTGCACACTGTATTAAAGTGCTAGAAAAATAAATTACATTCGTCCACTTAACATTTTCGAATTCGAGAATGCAAACTAATATTAATCACATCCACGTATATTGTTATTATATATTATATATCTAAAATCCATAATATACTGTATATTTAAATATCCATTTAAATTTCAATATAATGTCTTTATCATCCTCAAAACACAGCTGGAATGCCCTTAGGCATAATCTCATAAATATGTTATGAATGTGCTATTTCTGGGGGGGCGTTACACAAACGTCCTGCAGAAGAAAGGAAATTAATACTTAATAGGACACGATGGTGGGATGAATGAGAGGAGAGAAAGCCCACCATATCCGGCTGAAGCCTGAAGACCAGCGGGACAGAGGACATCAGAGCGCTGAGGGAACTCAAAACAGAGGAACTCCACGACTGACGCACCTCCCGACTGCGAGGGATCCGGAGAATGGTGAACTGTGATTAGAAAAAAAAGAGGAAAACATAAGGGGGGGGGGGGGGGGGGACATATGCAGAAGAACCTGATTAAATGAGGGTATATGGCTGACTTGATTATCTATTTATCGTTTCAAATCCACAGTCATCTGAAAATGCTTGAAAGAAACAGAGGATCTGCTGCCATCTGCTGGTCAAAACATGTCAAAACACAAACTAACACTTCCCACAATTAGTTTCACAGAAGAAAGGAAATCATATGGGTTTGGGATGAGGACAGAATGGTTATTAATGGGTCAATAAATCCCTAAGTGGTGTACAAACAAATTTAGGATAGACCAATCAACCTGCGAGGGTAAACCGCTTTTCTCCCGCTCCGCTTCAAATGTTCGGATCTTCTCTTCGCTCATTTTATCGGTGTCTGCGATCACATAGTGTCGAGGGTTATAGGACTGAGATAAACTCCCCATCAGACGGACGATTTCTGTTGTGTGTCCTCCTGGGTGAAACAGAAAAGAAAGATTTATAATAATGATAATAACTATTATTATTATTATTATTATTATTACTACTAACTAGAAATATTTAAAATATAATTAATTTACTTAATATTATTTTAATTACTGATAATTCAACATTTTTAAATTGCTAGTTGGCAAATAAAATGGATATGACCTTTATAATCAACCTTTTATCAAAGCTAAACAACAATGAAAACTAATATTTAAAAAAATGATATTTTAAATGACTAATAAATACAATAAAAAAAACAATGAGTTTAAATGTGTTTAAATGATGATATATATGTAAAAACAAGAATATATTTTAAATGACTAATCAATTAATCAAACAATGTGTGTGTGTCTGTGTGTGTGTGTGTATATATATATATATATATAGAGAGAGAGAGAGAGAGATTATTTCGTGTTTGTATATATGTATATATAAGTGGTTTAAATTATTATTATAAATGATTGTATGATTAAATGGAATATTACAATGATTAAATTATAAACTATTATGAATGAATGAATGAATGAATGAATGAAAGCAAAACACAGACAGTTTGCATTTCTAAAAACGAAAGGATATCTATTTTTACATGTTATGGTTGGTGACGATTTCCTTCTGCAATTATAAATCACATTATGGTTTGTTTTACATTCAAAATAAATAAATAAATACAAGAGACTAATTCTTACCTGATCCTGCCACCACCAGGACTGACACAGAGCCCTTCTGTCCGGGTTTATATTCAGAACCATGTCGCAAAATCCCAAATAATCGTAAAATTATGACTGTTAATAACACTAGACTCACCACCACAACATACAGCAACGCCATCAGTTACCAAACTAAACTCTATCAGGGATTCTAACAACCGAGGCTCAAGATGTTAGTAGGCTCATGTCTGTCAAAAACGAACGTACATTTATCATTTAAACTACTGTATAAACTAAACCTGGAGAAGTGCTGTATTTTTAGAGAATGGATGGAATGATCATTACACGTACAGCCGCTACGGAAAGTCATAAAGGACAAACTTTATGTCACACTTTTACTCAGGAGTTTAAAAACAGTGACATCTACTGGCAGCTCTTAAAAGCGAACCTAATCAGAACGTGGTTTTTAATGTTTTTGATGTTAATGCCTTATAATAAATAAATATATATATATATATATATATATATATATATATATATATATATATATATGGAGCTTAATCTTTTTTAGTTTTTTAGTAAAATTTTAACAGTAAACAGCTATGAAACACATAAAAGTTAAAAATCTACATAATTAAATTTAAATATAACTAATAAAATGTTTACATTTAACCTGGTACATAATAAAAAATTGCCTCGAACTAAACACATTTGTGCGATAAGACTTTTCAGTCAAAAATGGTTTCCACTATCCATATCTATGGGATATAAAATGGTTGAAACACATTTTAATAATGTTGAATAACAATTTAGCTTTAAAATCATTGATTTAGTAAATATAATGCCTATAATTAATGTGACTAAACTGAACTGATATCCCACGATGTGAATTTGAACGGCATTTCCTGAATTCAGAACCAAATGTAAACAACACGCAGCATGGAATCTTTCCGGTGTATTTATTTAAAGTTCTCCTATACTCTATGGGAAATTCTTGTGTTTGTTGTCTCATGGAAATGGTCCTCAGTTGTTTTGTCTGTGGTGATCCAGTGCAGTGCTGCTCTTGTACACTTAACTTTTCCACTTGAGTGTCTTGTAAACTGGTAGACAGACACTGAATATGATTTAAACTCATTGTCACAAGCTCATTTGCTATAAATATTTGTCTGATTGCTTCCAGCCGAGTTAGCGGCCTATTCTGCCACCTCTGATTTGCAACATTTCTTGATGTGTTTGTCATAATGAGTTTATATTATGTAATAGTAATGGCTTTTCAGGGCATTACTATAATCAGATGAGACACAAAAACCTTTCACAACAGCTCACACTAGGACCACCTGCAGCTGAGACTGCATTCATACAGAGAAAACTGTCAGTTAACATCTGACATTGTGTTCAACGGCTGCTTTCAAGATGTTAAGATCTCCCATTTTTTCAGTTTCTTCAAGTTTACGTGGTTTGTGCTGGTTTGATGGGCTGTGGCTCAGAGGAAGAGGATGGATAATTTCCGGAACAGGGCCAGGAAACATTATATTAGCATTTCCTGGATATAAATAAACTCTCACATCTCTTATGCATTCCTTTACGTAAGCCTGAACGATACAAAAAGTTTTGTCATAATGGTCAATTTTCTAAATAAATAATCTGAGTAAATAAGCTTTCCATTGATGTATTTTTGTTGTATGGTTTGATAGTAGGCTTCAATATTTGGCAGAGATACAACAATTTGAAAATCTGGAATCTGAGGGTGCATAAAAATCTAAAAATTGAGAAAATCGCCTTTAAGGTCATCCAAATGAAGCTCTTAGCAAAGCATATTAAGCAAACATCACATTTTGATTTATTTAAGGTGGGAAATTTACAAAATATCTTTATAGAACATGATCTTTGCTTAATATCCTAATGATATCAGGCATAAAAGAAAAATCAATTGACCCATGCAATGTATTTTTCGCTATTGCTACAAATAGATCCCAGCGACTTGTTACTGCTTTTGTGGTCCAGGGTCAAAAATGCTATGATTAATAACTCTGTCACAATGTAGGTTAGCCTTCAGTCAACAGATCTCAGACTTTATTTATCTAATGCCTTATCTGAGTACAGCCAGATTCCCAGCAATGCAGCCAAATAGGCTTTTTAAAAACGGTTCATTCACGGGCCATGAGGTGTGGTATGTTTGCCTGTAATAATTCTTAAAAGTACCACAAGGGGACTTACTGTACAGTTTCAAACATCATTGTGGTTCAGGTTCCACAACACAAGCTATCGGACAAAAATAGAGTCTGATGATAATTAGTGTGAACATGCACTGCTTTGATGTTAAAGATCTTATATACCACATACATCTTGCTCTCTTCCTCCCACCAGAAACCATCTGTTACAAGATTTCCATGTCTTGTTTAAAATGGCTCACATCAATAACACAAGAATTTACAAGTTGTTTTTGGACAGAGACTTTTGACCTTTGGACCAGATTCCAGACAATCACTGTTGACATCTTACAACTTCCTTCGCATGCAACTGGAAATGAATGTTGACCATTTCACACAGACGTCACTGACTTCATTACTCTCACTGATTTCACTCAATCATTTCTCAGTAACAACCTCTTCCTTCTTTCCGACAGCACAGCAATAGCACGTTTAGCTAGTGAAGTTGACCCCAAATGAACAATCCATCATTTATTATTCCACAAAGTTATTCCAAACCTGTATGAACTTCTTTCTTCTGCTGAACACAGAAGAAGATATTTTGAAGAATGTTGGAAACCAAGAAGTTGATGGTCCCATTGACTTCGTGTTTTTATTTTCTCTTCAGAAAGGGCCTGTTTGCTTACCAGCATTCTTAGTTTCAAACATCATTATACGTATGGTAGTAAACTAGGATTTGTAATGATAATAAAACCATATTGGACTGCATTAAGATTCAGCTGTAACAGATGTTGCAGTTTTTTTCAGTCGCTTTGGTGCATTTCTCGGTTTAGAAATTAAATTCTCAAAAACTACTTGTTCAACCGCCACATCATCCAAACACTTGTGACTGGCAGATCAAACACTAAACCAATCCAGTTTGTCTGGATGAAGACATGCCAAGAGTCCTGTTGCAGGTCGACATTGTATTTGCACAAAGCTCCTGTTGAACGTGGATCTGGCAAAAACACCAGGGTGTATCCAGCCCTCAGGGAGCAATAAGCAGTGACACTAAATAATCTACAATTTTAGTGAAAGGAGAGGATCAGGTGCCTTAATGCTGTTATTGACCCACTTTACTAAGCAAAGTGCAATCAACAAGTTTTTTGCATGTGTAACCATGAACAAGTTTTAGGATGGCAAGTTATAGTCACTCAAGATTTCGGCAACTTCCTTGCTTATTTGTTTCGGCTTTGTTCATGTGACTGTTGCTTGGCTATAGTGGGCTGGATGGAGCAACTTTCAGGTTGACACAGCTGTCTGCTGTGAGACAGGGCTGACTGATGTATGACAATGATAAAGGGGAGAGGTATCATGCCCTAGTCCTTTCGCATCTGCCATTAACCATTTTTAAGCATTTAGTTGTGCTTTAATGAATGTGGGGTGAGTAGGTCATGCACCAAGGATGTTAGCTTCGTGATTAGAATCATTGCTGAAGGTCTTTGAAAACTAGTTTTACAAATAGAAAAATAAATACAACATTTTAATTTGTTACTAAGCAAACTAAAAACTACAGTAATAAAAATGGTTTTCTGATATCGTAATTCAGTGCTCACCACAACCGTTTTATTCAGTTCCTGTAAAAAATTTTTTTGTGATGTTTTAATCTATTTGAAAATAATCTAAACACTTACTGTTATCGTTTTGTAGACAAAAAAAAAATAGACTGGGTAGTCTTTCAGACTGTTTTAAACTAAACAAAAAAGTAGTTTATTTATACATTTAAAAAAAAAATGTTTATGTGAATCAGGCTGCACATTCGGTCTGTAGCCTAATTTTTGTTCACTAAAATAAACCAAAAAATTTGTTCGGGAATTGGGCTACACTCACTGTGCTGTATGTTTTTGATTCACTTAAAGAACCGCTTCATGAGAGTCATTTGTTTGAGATTCGGAATACACCGGTCACACAACATGCACACACACACAAAAAAAGATAAAAGTTCAAAATCATTTGTTCTTGAATCAGATTACAGTGATCAGGGTGTATTTTTTTATTCACCAAAAGAATAGCCTCATTCATCATAGTCATTTATTCGTGAACTGGGTTACACCGGTCGAGCTCTGGCCTATGGTTTTAATTCTCTAAAAAGAACCGGCTCAATAAGTAGCCTTAATCAATTTGTGAACCCTGCTGTACACTGTAAGTTTTTGATTCACTAAAACAAGCAACTCATAAAAGTCTTTGATTCACTAAAAAGAAGTGAACCACTTCATAAGAGTCATATTTAGTGAATTGGGCTACACTGTGCGCACCGCATGTTTTTGATCGTATAAAAAAGAGCCGCTTCATAAGAGTCGTTTGTTTGAGAATGAAGCGCTTCTTTTAATAAAGTGGTCACTCTGCATCTTTTTCAGTCGATACATGAATAACTGAAGCCTGTGCTGTGAGGATGACTCATTGCAAAGATGTTTTGCTATTATTTCGTGGCACATGATATACAGACTACTCTGAGCTCAAATTCAAAACTCAGGTGAAATATTGGCTTCATTTACAGTGTTGAATATTTAGCGGAGGATATCTAGTATTTTTAGATTTGATTTTGACATGAATCAAATCTTAAAATATAAGCAAAGGTCTGTGAGAAAAGCACCTCCCCGTGAACTTAGTAACACAGAGAGGAGTGATCTTAATATGCTTCAGTGTCGCTCCTACACATTAACATACTGTACCATCTCCATCCTACACGCACCGCATGAGCAAGCAGTGACTCCCCTTGCTAACTCATTATAATAGTGCTGCAGTGAGCAGAACGGTGATGTCATGTCCTGTCAGCAGCTCCGAGTGGATGGCTGATGACATGAACCATGATGAAGAAGCCTCTGGAATGCAATGACCCTGTCAGGCCTCCATCTATGTCCACACCTGATAAAGATGTCACTCCTCAAATCCATTCGGGGTTTGTGATGTCAGCTTTGGCTCTTACCTGCCATACAAGGATGTTGTTTGAGTGATTCTTCCTTATCTAATCCATTGTGTAACTAAACAAGGCCAGTTCATTTCCCTGAAGACGTTTCCCTTGAGGCCCCAGACAGAATTTGGCTGAAATGAGGGTCACAGAGCCTCCTTCAGAGGAAACTAGACAGCTTTTGGAGTTCAGTTTCTGAAGTACTGTGAGAAAAAGCTGAACGCCGGACAGAAGTGATTTAGACATGAGCTCTAGAGACCGAGGGGCCGCAGAAATTATGCAAACTTCTGATGCATGGTTAGCTGGTTTACCACTGCACACTATTTTCAATGATTTCCCAGATATGAGGGGAATTATCAATGCTGGCCACCCAGAATATTCACACCAAATTCATATTTTTATTTCCAATAGAGTTCCATTACTATTTTTAGCCTTTAACTGTAAACAAATAGTATCAAGCAATGCAATACTGGGGTAACACCTTACAATACTGCATATGTAAAGAATGACAAACGAAATAATACTCAGTTTTTCAGAAACTGAACATTTCTTGAACCTTATATAAAAGAAAATCTAAAAACCTGGTTTATGATAATTGATACAGGCTTTGCTAGTTGATGGCACAGTGAGAACATGACTTAAGGAGTAAAAAAAATACATATTAGTTTTATTCCGAGGCCCAAACTGAGTAAAATGTGCAATTTTGTGCAGATGATTTTCGAGTTGAAATTCTTAGCTTGTATCTTGAATGAGATTTTTATAATAATAATAAAGGAGAGTAAACTATGTGCTTAAAAAATGCTTTAAAATATCAGTTGTCACACAATATCTCACAATAATATCTTAAGACATTTAAATGTTTAGTTTTATGATCAAAGCTCTGTCATGAGAGCAAATATATAATGCAATGAATTTTGATAATAAACATTATTAAAGCCTTTAGCATTAAAAAAAAATGATGTATGGATAATCAAGTAAAAATTCCATAGGATGCTTCTGTCCATAAATGTTCATGGTGAAATATTAATAATAATTTAAAAGTTAATTTTACATAAAAAAAATAAATAAAATATTTTACTTCCAAAAACATAAAGACATAATCAGAATTTTATTAAAAGGCCTGAAATATCGATCAGATGACAGAAGGCATGTAGGACCTTGAGTACACCAGGTTTTTCATCAAGTTATTTCTAGTCAAATCTAGAGATTAGAACATCGTTTGCAACCACCCATCAATCATTCAGAGCATCTTAACCAAAGCAACAAGTTAGCAGAATGTGGTTGGAAAACTGTAAAAAAAAAAAAAATTTTATATATCTGATCTTTAAGTCTGAGAGTTAATTTGAGTCCTGAAACACTGTCTGAAAAGAAGATGACAACTCAAGTTCCCTGAGGAATTCACAACTGAAGTGGAGGGATTGGACCCCTTTAAGGCCCCAGCATTGTTCCCTCGCTCAGAGGATCTTCCACTAGAGTTCATCTAATCTCGTCATTTAATAAGCAAACCAGACACATACTGCTCTGATGACAAAGACTATTAAAATGTTGGTTGAATGATTTCAGACTGACGTGTTTTGTGTTTGCTTACAGTTGGACAGTCAGCTTTCTGTGCTCTGTGTATTTTGATGTCCTCAAACAGAAAATGTCTAAGATCCGTAATGAACCGGTCACACTCATTTTAAAGGCGTGCGAGAGGAACCACCACAGCTCTTCATTACTCATAGAACACCATTCACCCCAGGAGAGAGCTGAACCTTTGGTCTGAAGGTCACTGTCAAAAACTTTTTCCCAGATGAGAAGATAGATTAATATTTTCATCTCAAAAGGTTTTGGAAACTGTGAACTGATGCAAAGCTTAGACTGATTTATTGCCATTTTTATGTATATATGTAAACCTGATGATTAAATACTTGTGATAATCTCTTTCCACTCTATTACTGAATTTATCAAAAAATAAACTTTCATATTTAAGCCAAATATAATAAAGGGAAAAGTGTTTTCAGACTGTTTCAGATTTTTTCAGATGTTTTCAGATTTCACTAACAGTCCAACATGCATTGTCTAAAACCGGCCACAATACATCATAGCTGTCAAAATGAGTCTAGATTATGTTAACGTGCACATAGTTCCCTGTGGGTATAGATAATATTAAATTATGTTCAAGTGAGGTAACACCAGTTTGGGTTCCTGTAATTAGCTGGTAAAACATGCTCCTCTTTATATGCAATTGAATTAGTCAATTGCACATGGCTAAACTTAGTGAAATTTCAAAGAAACGCTATAAATATTGACATGATCAGTTCATTGTGACTGCAAATAAATGTGACTGGAAATGTAACCAGCACTAGACTTTCACGTGTCTCGAATAACACTGTAGACTTAACAAACGCAAATGGCACTTGACTGTAGAGGAAATAACCTCAGGATTTCAATCATTAATATTACTGTATTATTGTTGCACTGTTATTGTAAAACTATTTTAAACATAATGTTCAAGTATAATTATGATTCCGACTCAAATCAATATTTCTTGTCCATATGCTACTTGAGTCCTGTTAATTTTTATAGTTGAATATAAACGTTTATTTAAGAACAGATAAAACATAATCATTGCAGTGGCATGTTGACAATTTCCTATAAGTTATAATAAGATAAGAAAAAGAGTTTAGTAACAAGGAATGTCATTTCCATAATAACAATTAGAGGAAGTCAGACGCTTAATGGGGCAACAATAACTACGTAATCCATGAACTACATCCACAACAAGTTCAAGAGCTATTGTTTTAGAAAGAGTTATCTCTTTCTCCATTATACACGTTCAGTCAAAAAGTGTATCATTCTGGATTGGGTTTCATATTTGAATCAATTTCCCATAACAGCAAGATCTGTGTTTTTACAAATGATCCGACAAACTAAATAATAAGCCCATGTAAGCGCAATGGGAATTTATTGCACATTATGTTATATTATTAGTTATGTGATTGTGAGATTGAAGCTCAGTGGTTTCAATATATATTATTAATAAAAAGCCATTATTTAATCATAAACTGCATTTTTTTTTTGTTTATCATTTCTTAACTGTGTTGACATTTCTGTATTTCTACAGTTTGCAATATATCATTTATATAAAAGTTACATCAAACTGCAAAAAATAAATACATGAATGTCAGATAATGCTTTGCCATTAATAGAAAAATTAGATGACTCAAAATTATACTTTCACATCTCACATGCAGAGCCCCTAAAGTGACATTCATAAGATTTTCCCATGTTTGTGAAAAACGTGAAAAAGTTGCAAAGTTTCTTATGCTCAGGTTTTTTTTTGCCAATGTAAACATCGCTCTTTGTTTGACTGAACACTATTAACTTACAACTTTTTACTAACAAATCATTTCTTTCTCACTTTGAAGGTTTGGATATACAATGATTCTCATGGAAATCATTTAAAAAAAATCGACATTTCCAAATTGACCTCCCCATTCCTATCATAAAGATCTCACAAAGATTGCAATAAGGCATCTTCTCAGTCGTTGTATAACATCCTGCATGGCAGCAAGCCATGAGACACATGTTGGAAGGCGTCTGCTTCCACTTAGAAAATAAGAGACTCAGAGGACCACTTGAGTCAGAAATTTGTGTCCGAGACCTGCTTACTCTGCATGCCTGGAGTTTCAGGAGTTACTCCATGTTTATTCATCTCTAGGAGGTGAACATGATACATCCTGAAACCTTCTAGAGATCAGCGTGTTAAGAGTCATAGAGTTGACTTAGTCACCTTGTAAATTCTTACAAAGTATTTGGGTCACAAACGAGGGCGGCAAATCAAGGTAGCAACTTTGAACGCTACAAAAGCTTTGATTTATCACCATTCTAGCCTTAAGTAATAATGCATGCCCATACACTACACGATCTTCAAAGTCATTCCATCTCTGTTCTTTTAATGACTGTTTGAAGTAGCAGATGATTAAAGGAATAGTTCACCCAAAATAAAGATTTGCTGAAAATGTAGTTGCCCTCATAACATCCAAGGTATATTTGGATAGATTTGGAGAAATTTAGCGTTGGATCACTTGCTCACCAACAGGGGATTGCCTGGATTGAATGGGTGCCGTCAGAATGAGAGTCTAAACAGCTGATAAAAACATTGCAATAATCCACAAGTAATCCACATGAAAACAGTCCACCAAAATAACATCTTCTGAAGCGATAAAGTTAAGAAACTCATCATTAAGGTGTTTTTATCAGCTGTTAGGACTTTCATTCTGACGGCACCCATTCACTGCAGTGGAACCATTGGTGAGCATGTGAAGTCATGCTAAATTTCTCCAAATCTGTTCCGATTAAGATACAAACTCATCTGCATCTTGGATGGCCTGAGGGTGAGTAAATCTTTATTTATGAAAACATTAATTTAATAATAACTGCTCAAGGCTGGTAACCAGAAGGCTGGTTTTACTCCCACAGAGCAAGTTATGAACTGCCACCACTGTGACTTTAACCAAAGCTCAGTAAGATCAGAGGAGATTATTATCTCTGTAATGAGGCCTTCTGTTCCCACACATGCCATTGCATGCACATTAGATTTCAATCCAGCTTGTGGGTTACTGTCCATCTGAAATGCATTTATCATTCAGGGAGAAAAGTGAAGAGGAAGCTCCACATTATTTAAGATCCGACAAGCTGCATCTGTGGTTTGGTCTCTTTTTGCATAGCGGTCTGAATAAGATTATCCTACTAACACCTCCACAAGCCACAATCATACCTGCATGTTTTCTGATATCTGCAATAAATAAGAACTGTTCTTTCCCGGACAAGCATGTCCAGCAAGAAACAACGTGTACTGAGAGAACAGATTATGACATTAAAGCCGTTCTAGTCTACTGTATCATGCAGAGTCATCGTAAAAGAATTTATTTTGTATTTGCTTTGGACACAATGTTCAGTCTTTGATATGTTTAAGGAACACCCCGCCCAAAAATGAAATAAAATAAAAAATCTCTCATCCTAATATCGTGACCTTTGTTTTAGCTCTCAGGCCCAGGGAGTAGTATTTTGTAAATTATTAATTCCCTAAAGTCAAATCTTGTCAGTGAAGCAGTTGAGCCAGTTACTGAACCAGTTCATTAATAATTTATTCATAAATTGAACCAATCAATCTGTTTCTTGCCCAAAGCTACCGTATTTTTATTATTACTATGGTTTGGATACTTTTGCATAAGTTTATTTTAATATTAATACTATTTTTTTGGAATATTCTGGAAGGATAAAAGTAATACAGGTTTAAAATAACATGAGGATACATTCATTTTAGACAAACTACTTCTTTAATTGTAATAGTGCATGGAAACAAACAAAAGTCATCAGATGATTAAAGAAAATAATAGTCAAATGTTAAGGGTGTGTTAATGTTTCAAATAAAAGGGTGTGTTTGCCAAGTAAATATTTGTGTGACTCTTGTGAAATATAAATTTGTTTATGATATTGACTTTGCATCTTCTATTCAGTGTTTTGTTAGTATCAGTTGGACACTTTTATTGTTTTACTAATATTTTGAGTCAGTGTAATTTCCGTTTTCATTTCAAATTTAGTTAAAGTACAGTAATTTTGTTGCATGTTTTTGTCATGTCTATAAGTTTCTGTATAAATTTTAATATGTCTATTTTCTCTTTTATACTGTATATGTTTATTTTCTTTGTAGTTTTTAAATATTTTTTTTAAATAATTCACAATTGCATATTTTTATTAGTTATTTTAGTACATTAAGTTAAACTTGATTAAAATAAGAAACGCTATAATATATATATATATATATATATATATATATATATATATATATATATATATATATATATATATATATATATATATATTTTATTTTATTTTTTATTTCAGTTAACGTTTATTTTATTTCAAGTAATGGAAATGTTTTTATTTTATGGGGTTAATTTTGTTTTAGTTTTAATTTTAACCCTCTATTTTTTAATGTTTTTTTTTCTTCAAGCAGATGTTGTGTTCCTTTTTGTATTTTTGAGTGATTATAAATATATCATACTTAGAGGAGTGATTTGTCATTTCCGCTTTTAGGCATTTCATTTGTTTTGAGTGTCTGTCTCTGACTCATGACACTACTGGAAAGCTTTGTCATTACAGTCTTGCATAGTTAGTATAGCTTCAGCTTATCTATAAAGGAAAATGTGGAAAATACTCAAACAATTACACAGCAGTGTTGATCACTAGGCAGATTTGCTCCTAGTCTATGCACGTTCATCAAGTTGTGTTTTTTTTCTCTTCCACTCTCTATAAAGCTTTCTTTGTAACTGGCATCCTAGAGGGAGCAGGCCGAAAGGTCTGAAATCTGGACTTTTAACATCTCTCCAGGATGCCTGTTTGATGAGGGAAGGAAGGTAAACAACTATTAATGAATTTGTGTTGCTCATTGGCTCAAACACAGTCACATGATTGGGGAGAGGCAGACTTACCAGTAACTCAGAGCCAAAGATGCAGCTTTGCATTCTGCTCAGCTAGCAGATGTTCATCATGTTGTTTTGTACTTTTTGGTCTTTTGTGGCTTTTCTGCCCAATGATCACTACACTGAAAAAATCATTAAAAAAATTCATTTAGAAATTGATAAATTTCACACATAATTAAAGTAATGAGTTGAATGTAAACAAAAAGCATACTCCAATCTTTGTTTTATTTATTAACTTTGAAAATGTATATATTTTTGTATTTTAGTTTAATCCGTCAGGCAAGGGGCTGCATTTATACATATATAAAGATTTGCATTTGCTTTTAAAATATAACAAATATAAAAATATTGATTGTTTAAGGCAAATATGCTGATGATTTCAACTATTAAAAAAAGCAACGCAAAAAAAATGTTAAGTTCTAAACTTAACTTTTTTTTTTACAGTGTTTACCGCTATCTTTAATGGCCGCATGTTATTGCCCTTGCTCATAAACCAAAGTCCTCTGAGTGTACAAATCCACTCTGCCACAAGTCAAGCCACATGCAAGAGAATGTGGTCGATCCAGATGTTCTTTTTCCGAAGGGACTCTCAAAGGGGTGCCTGTTTTGTTACAGAGTTCCCTTGAAGAATTGAGTACAAAATAATAACCTTAAAAGTTTCTGTCAATAAACAAAAGAGTTAATGTAGTGTGGGAAAATGCAGTGCATCTGGACCGGATTTTGATGTTGATGTTTCAGACAAGCGAAACTGATCGCCAAGGTGTTGCTATGCAGTTGCTGTGGTTGGGTGTTTCATTCTTAAGTATTTTGAATGGCTGTCAGCTACTTAGAAGTACTTTGTTTAACACATTTGACCATGTTTGGTAGATTTTCCACAGATTCCACCTGAGCTTTTGCAATAAGCATGTAATGCATAGACAAATAAATCAACAGATTACTCGTTAGCTTTATTGAGAACAGGTCACAGGTTCAAATGAAACTAAATATCTCTCCTGCGAATGTTGGTTTTGTTCAGATTTCAAGAACATGCCAGTAAGATCATGCCAGCCTGCCAAGAATGATAATGGCAGGACCACATTCTTGCTTTTGTGAGATATTATGTTTAGTTCCCTTGCACGCCTTTTCACCCAGGAATGCAAGTTTGATAAGTTTGTCCACTGTCTTGAAAGAGCTAATATGCTCTTTAAAATTTTTGCAAGCTTGTGTCTATTCATAATTAACCAAGCTCGTAAATAATGATATATTTTTGGCATCGTGTTTTTATAACTGTTGAGCTTTGTATTTAAAATTGCAATCAGTTTGTTTCCTGAAATCTTACTTTGTTTCCTGAAGTCTTTCCTTTTTGCAAGTTCATTTGAACATTTTTTTTTTCTGTTTCAGGGCCATAAGGCAACTGTGTATTCACTGCATCCCACAAGAATATAAAAAAATAAATAAATCAATACAAATTGGCAACACTTTATATTAAGGACCAATTCTCACTATTAATTAGCTGCTTTGGCTGCTTTTGGCATTGGCTGTTTACAACTTATAAAGCAGATATAATGCCTTATTCTTATATAATCAATAACTAAAGAAAATTCTCCTGGAGAACTGTATACAGGTTCATAATTATGCATAATGTATAATTAATTCTAAAGTGAAGATCATGATAAACCACTAGTAATGACTCGAGTATTACAAAATGCCTCTAAAGGAACTACTTGAAAAAGGTTTTCGAATCCAGAGCTGCTGTCTGCTCTGAAACGAGTGAGCAAAATCTGTCCACATGTGCACCGATCCCAATAATGAACATAATTTTGAGAAAAATGCACAAAATCTTGTTTTGTGTCACCGGAACTCCAGCCTCTATTTGAACTAACAGTAAAGAGATGACAGATGAGGCCCAGAGTTAGGAAGTTGCTTCCAGACTTGCTGTAATGGTTTAGGGTGATTATGCAGGACATTATTATGCATTGTCAACCTTCAGCCGATTGTGGAATTTCTGTTTCTGGAAGTTCTTACATTGTCAGTTTGGAATTATTTATTCACTGGCTGTGAGTTTTCGGTTATCAGGGCTTTTTTGCTACTTTTTACAGTAAAAACCTGTCAAAGGTCGATTATAAAGTTTCGGGACGTGTGATTCAGGATGACACACTTAGAAATAAAGTGTAATGACATCTTAGTGTAACGAAGAATAGCCTGGAGACCGTCTGTAAAAACAAAAAGGTTAAACTCACAGCAAAATGAATTTGTCTTCAGTATTTCCTCTGTCAAGAAAACATGAAAAAAATTCCATGAAATGACCTCATCTGGCCACAGGAGTCTGTTTACCTGGATTATGAGCAAAGAAATGACCAAATATGTGAAAAAAAGTTATCTTCTCTGTGTGTTCTGAAGGAATCGATTTGGTTTGGTATATGCATTATGCAGTATATTTAAGTTTGAATATGAACTTGGAAAAATGTTGAAGTAACAAGCTAAGACTAAAAATTTTTTTTTTTTTTTTTATAAAATAAAATCTGACAATGGCCCAGGGGACTTTCCATAATTTATTGATCCTTAAATTAGGATGTTTTTTTCCAATATGGAGAGCAAAACATGCCAAGGCAATACAGGAACATTCACAAACATGAACAATTTGGGTGTGTGATAAAATGGGCTGATTTCCTTATATTGTGCCTTTTTTAAAAGGAATAATTTGGTCAAAAAAATAAAAACATACAGTCATCATTTATTCATGTTGTACTTCATGTCATCACCACATGTTGTTTAAAGAATGTTCACACTGTTCTTTATATTGTGACCAAATCCTTTTAAAACAAAAAACATCATAAATGTATGATATGATGTATTTGGTGCCATAACTATCAACCAATATTAAAAAACATTTAAATGTATTGATATTTCAATCGATATTGAATATTCAGTTACAGTCATGGCCAGAATTATTGTCACCCTTGGTAAATATGAACAAAGAAAATCTGCATTGCTAATCCTTTAGATCTTTCACAAAATCCTTATCTTTCATTAAAATAAAACAACTGAAAACAGGTGGAAACTCATGATTTAATATATGCTTTTCTCAAATACATGTTGGCCACAATTATTTAAAAAAAATGTTTTTATTTATTTGATTAATAAGGTTATAAATAGTTTAAATTAAAATCAAATAATAGATAAATAATTGCTCTTTTTTATGTAGCAAAATACAAAGGAAACACTTGCACAAAGGTTAGAATGTCACTTTGCTGTAATTTTATGGAAAGGTTAAACAGTACAGTTATTTTGTGCTTTAATTTTTATGATTCTTTTCCTAAATCTATCATTTTTATTAAAGTGCATATGGCATGGTTGTTTTTTTAAGCAGCATTGAGTTTCACAGAGTACAAGTGAGTTCAGCCAAACCTCAGGCTCTGACCATTGTTTCTGACCTCACATCCTCTCACAGGTTTCTGGTGAAGCAATTGAGATGATCCGGATAAACAGAGAGGTCAGGAAAACCCCAGAGCCATAATGATGAGGAGGAGGAGGAGACACCACAGTGGATCAGTTCTATTGTAAAAAATAAATAAATAAATGGATTATGACTTCATTCACATGAGGAATGCAATTCACATATACTAATATATAAAGAATATCAACTTTCCAACTTCTGTTCAAACAGAGCCACTGGGCCTCGAGAGCCTCATGACTCATTCGTTTTATCTCTGGATATTTGGAGTGGTCAAATAATCAAATTTTCCTTTAAATAAATAATCTGTATTATTCTGTTTTGAATAAACCCATAACCATAAATATCAGCACTGTTTGTGCTCTCAGCATGAATGGTATTTCAAACGGTGCAGAGTCTAATATTTCTAACCCGTCAGATTTATCATTTTAATCTTACAGTGGCTAAAAATGGTTGAAAAAAATCTCATATATTCATAGCTGAAAAAAATATGTCCTGAGAACATTTAGGTAACATTCCCATGAAAATGTTATTTCTATTTCTTGATTATATGAACATTCCATTTCAGCTTTTTGCAAATATTGTGGAAAAATTACTTTTGAATGTTCTCAAAGATGTTGGTTGAATGTTTTGCGCTCACATTTGAAAGCATTATAGTTCAACCAAAAATGAAGATGCTTGATGTGATCATGTGATTTTTTTTTAATCAGCTGTCTGACCTCTCATTCTGACGGCACCCATTCACTGCAGAGGACCACTGGTGACCAAGAGAAGTAATGCAACATTTCTCTAAATCCGTTCTGATAAACTCATCTACTGTTGGATGGCCCGAGATTGAGTACATTTTGAGTACATTTTAATTTTTGGGTGAACTATTCCTTTAAAGACCAGATAACATTGAATGAACATTCTATTAACGTTAAATTAAGAGTGTTTGTTCATTCAGAAAAACTTAACATTCCCAAAACAAGCTTATAGGCTTATACTGAAGGGGCTCTTTTTTACTTGCACCTGTATGAAACTCCTAACAAAAATGTCTTTGATAAAACATCTTTCAAACTTAATTTTTGACAAACCCTATTGTTTAGGCATTAAATATCCACATTTGGCACAGCCAATTGCCTAAAAGTTGCACAGCCAATTGTGTAAAGAGATTCTCAAATGGCAATAATGAGACTTAAAGGAAAACCAACCTTTTCCAGTCTTATCTTATCCCTTGTGGTTTTGGGTGAGTTTCACTGGAAGCACTGGAAGCATTTTAACATGCAAAGCCACAGGCTAGAGTGAGGTACCAGCTGCTGATTTACATGAGGATCTGAATGGGCAACAGACCCCTTCTGGCATTCAGCGCTCTAGAGGTGCCTGCATCACATACCGGCTGAAACTGGGACAGAACTGGAGTCATGCTTCCCAAAATACAAATCGTGACCATGTCATGAGTAATATGTTGTCATGGTGGTCATCAGAAGAGTTAATGCCCATAAGCAGTTACGTGACATAATGCATGATTAAATCATGTTTAGTTTGCATCTCATCCCATCGAACAATGCTTCAGATCACATTTTTAATTCAAACGCAACAATCTCAAAACTGTTAAATAAGGTTAAATAAGAATTTTTAAATATCAGCACTATCAGTGAATAACTATTAAATTATATATATATATATATATATATATATATATATATATATATAGTCACATAAATAATTGCATATTATTTGATGATTAAAATATTTTTTTCCTTTTTAACTTGCATTCTTTAATCACTAAAGTTCTTTAGTCGTTTATGTAATCAACTGTGTGAGTATATTTGTATGTGCATAGACAGAGACAGACTCACTTGTCCTGGAGGGCGGGGCTTCCTGAGGGTCGCTGGAATCTGGGTGGGTTTTCTGAACTCACACACACAAGGAGGGTGCTTCAAAAACCACCTGCGACGAGTTTTCACCGTCATTTTTATCCTGCCTGGTAAAAGGAGTTTTACTTGGTCTTCGTACCGAATTTTTTTCTTGGTCTTCGTACTGAAATTGGATTAATATTTTCGCCTGGGGACAGTATGGAAAGTAACAGGCAAATGAAATATAGCCGGCTTGAATTGGTACTGGTTTTATTTTTCACGAGCTCTTGCGCCTCAGGTGAGTCGCGTACCTGTGTCGAGATGACTGAATGCGTGTTATTCATTTCTATCGTTCTAATAATGTATTGATTCATTTGCTTTTCTGTTTCGTAGAAATCTTTCCAAAAGCACAAAACGTATCCTGGTCCTCTGTCAATTTTAAATCCATATTAACATGGAGCCCAAAACCAACCAATTATTCCTACACTGTCGAATTTTCAAAGTAAGTCGTCATTTTTTTTGTTATTATTAATATATAGCACAGTAGTAAGGTTGTATATTTTACATTCACTGTCTTGAATGCAGCATCAGAGTTATGAAAATAATTTGTTTAGGAACCACACCCTTTCCGGGCTCAATTAAAAAACACTTTAAAAGGTATTTTCCATAATAGCGAAGGGTCTAGATCTGTTACAGTTTCTTCTTGCAGGTTTATATAAAGTAAAACGTACACTATGAGCTTCAACGTTTTAGTGTCATACAATAGCGAAAAGACTAATATTACTTAGATCATATTGATTCTGACCAATCAAGTCATAATTCGTTGATTATATCAAAAGGTTTCTCACTGTGTAATCTGAAAAGGGCAATAAACTGATAAAAGATCATAAAAGTGTATTATGTATTTTGTTTCTATTGTTTTAAACTTTTCTGTTAATTTCTACTCAATCAATTTTCCTCAGTAAATGAATTAAAAGTGCATTGCATTTATCTCTGCAGTCAATTTAACTTGATTTGATTTAAATGTTAGTGGGTTTAGATATTCTTTTATTAATATTTAAAGCATAAGAACCTTTATGAACGATAAGCTCTGTATTAATCTCTCACATGAGGCAGATTTGGCAACTCTTGCACTCCACCCCCAGGACTTGTTACAGCAGGGCACCAACCTGTCACTTTTTTCTCATCTAATATGATTTATTATTTCCAAATGTTTCCTTTACTATCTTAATGTCTGTGTAAAATGACTGTAGACTCGGCCAGGACAGAGAACGGATGAAGCACTGTGTCAAGATGATGGAAACTGAATGCGACCTGACAGCAGGGTTAAAAGACCTGAATGCCTCTTACAGCGCTGATGTCCTGTCTGAACCCATGCGGGGTGTCTCCTCAGATATGGTTGAGTTCCCTCATGTCAGCTCGGAGAAATTCTCCCCTTACTATGACAGTCAGTATCTTTTACAACCACCTTTATTTAATGACAAAAAGATATTGAACCATTGTAAGGTCTTCTGTTTTGATTCTCTTTCAGCTGCCATTGGCAAGCCAGAGTTTACAATAGAAGTAAGCAGCGACAAAAGGAAGATAACGCTGCTCGTAATGGACATCCCCACAGCTCTCTTTAATGAGGATAAAAAGAGACTGAATATTCGGGATGTTTTCGGAGACAACCTGCAGTATAAGGTTGCCTACAGAAAAGCCAAGAGCACAGGAAAGGTTAGTGTTGACTGTAAAGTGTGCTATCTTTCATTTGTCTAATCTTTTTTTATAAGCAGTAAACAGACTTTTCTGAGCTCTTTCACTACTTTTTAAAGTCTAGTGCTATCCCGACTTCTAGTATAAAACAACATTTCAAAAAAAAAAAAAAAAAAAGATTACTGAGGTATGAAAAAAAAATTCTTATTCAAATGTATGTTTAATTCAATGTATTACTGTTTTTCTTTAAAAATATATATTTTTTTAACTTGAAGAGTAATTATATGTCTTTCTAAAAATATGACAATTAAAAAAAATATTTTTATTCACCTAGATTTATTATGTAGTGCACAATAGAAATGACAATTACAAAAATATCTCAAAAAGTTCTATTCAGAAGATTTCATAAAGATTTTAAAAAGAAATTTATACTTTTATTTAGCAAGGATGCAATATATTGTTCAAAACTGACTGTGAAGACAGTTATAATGTTACAAAATATTTATAATTACATTATTAAAATGCTGATTAATATGCTGCTATTTTGAATATCTATTAATCAAAGAATTCTGGAGAAAATTAATTTTTGTTTCCATAAAAAAGCCATCACAACATTCATCTTTAATAATAATCTTGAGCAGTAAATTAGCATATTAAAATTATTTCTGAAGGATCAAGTGACACTGAACACAGGCGTAATATAGCTTGGTATCACAGGAATAAATTATATTTTAAAATAAATTAAAATAGAAAACTTTTATTTTAAATTATCATACTATTTCACAATATTACTGTTAATAAATGCATAAATAAATGCAACCCTGCTGAGAATAAGCGACATTAGAACATTTTTAAAAATCGTTATTATTGCTAACTTTATATATTAAACATATTTTATGTCGTTGCCTCTTCAGAGAGAGAAGATCAGTAAAGACAGCACCATTGAGCTGACAGATTTGGACCGAGGAGTGAGTTACTGTTTTAACGTTCAGGCTTTCCTACCCTTCCGCGCTCTGGACAAACAACACGGGGAAGTCAGCAACATCCAGTGCTCACCAGAAGAAAACACATCTGTCTTTGCAGGTAATGCTTTCACTTTTTACACTAAAGCATGGTCTGTCAGGGATTTTCAACACAACAATCTCAGGAAATGCAAACGTTAGAGTGAATCATTTTCCCAAAATAGACACTCTCCCCTGATCTGGACTCTGGCTGTAACACATCCCTGTATGAAGTGTCAAAGAGCTGATAAAGTATCACATCACAGAATTCTATGGACTCTATGAATGTGTGCTTCACAGAGGCATTTAATCCAACCGATAGCACTCATAATTGCTAAGAAATGTGTCCATTGGGTGGATTGTAAATTAATCATCACAGCGTCTAGGGACCAATAGAGCTGCAAAATTCCTGCGGTGTCCATCACAAGCTCATCGAACCAATTCTTGACTTTAATGACGATGATGTAATGTTTTGCAGAGTATGGTGTGGGTGTCATCTTCGGAGCCATATTCATTATCATTTTGGCAGTAACAACAATCATTTTCATCGTGACGTGCTACAGACGAAGACAGAGAGAAATAAACAAAGGAAAAGAGGGATCACCCCTGAAAGGTGTGTGAGGAGTGAGGATGCTCTGTTTGGTAGATCTCAACTGGACTCCCTTAGGGAGGATGGCGTCCCGTTCTATTAGAAAACAATGGGAAAATTGTGTTTCTGTGAAACCTCAAACTGTAGATATGTTAGACATATTATTTAGCAAGACAAGACCTTTATACTGTCTGGTGGTGGGTTCTTTAGTCTGGCACTGAAGTGTAAAATATTTTATATTTTATAAGCACTGCCTTATTTCTTCTTCTTTCTAACAAACGGAAATACTGTATGGTTTATAATGGGTTTTTATTGTGCGCACTTGGGAGAATCAAAATCAGAGCACATTTAATGAAATGAAAGAACACTAATTTATTTTTTTAGCTATTAATGTGGTAGACTATATTTGTTTGTAAAGTATTTTTGTGACAGCAAAACATTTTTGTTAGGTTTACATGTACGTGGGTAACCAGCAATCAAAAAATAATGTTAAATCTGGTTTATTGTTGTCATTTTGATCAACTTTATCATTATTCTACAAACCTGTGAAAACAGTAGGAATGGTACTGAGGTGGGATTTTATTTTATTTTTTAAATAAAACTGTTATATATACAAAAATGCACATGTGTCGTTATATTTTATGTTATGTTTCATATTGCTTCATCAAACTCATTTAGATGTCTATCAATTAAATAAATGGCTCAACTGCGCCCTCAAATGTAAATTAGAGGAATTATTCCATTAAATGTAACTTCACCCATCAAATATTTTAAGTGCAAGCCTCATTTCTAAAGAATATATATATATATATATATATATATATATATATATATATATATATATATATATATATATATATATATATATATATATATATATATTAGATCCTTTTATTTTGATTCACATCCCATCTGACTGCAAACTCACATTTGCAACTTAAATAAAATATATTTTATAAAAAAATATCTGTCTATACAAAGTCCAAGACCAGTGCACTGTATTTTCCAATAATCAACAATAAAAAATGTTTTATTTTGTACACACCAAGCTAAACAGACAGGTAAATCTAAATTAAAATGTACATAAAAATATACAATAAAAAATTGTTGGTGCAATTAGAGTGAACTTTTGTGTTCACTGAGAGTAGACTGGGGCAAATGTTATAATGACGTCAAATGTTGAACGTTGCGTTTTGGGACGGATGTCTGGAACACACACTTCCCGTCTTCCTGGATGTAATTTATCAACATCTCACTAGTGCTGACCTCAAAGTACACAAACGCTCCTGTCGTCTGATTAACTGCGTTGGAGAACAGCTGCCAAGAAGACGGGAAGCTGTTTCTGTGGTCGGTGAAAATGTCCGCATTGATTCCAGTTCCGCTGACAACATATGAACTTCCATCGTCTTCTCTGATAAACTGATGAAATAGAAAACATTTAATAAACAAGTAATAATCCCCCCAAAATGTATAGATCAAATGTGTGCACCCTCAAGCCTTCCTATATGTAGATGAGTTTGATTTGTTTTGTTTTTTAACATTTGTTTTCATTCAGAAAAGATTTGGAGAAATTTAAGCATTGCATCACTTGCTCACAAATGGAAATAGGTGCCGTCATAATGAGAGTCCAAACAGCTGATAAAAACGGCATAATCCACAAGTAATCCATACGATTATATCACATCATTTAATATCTTGTGAAATTAAAAACTGCATTTTTATAAGAAACTAATCTATAATTTCTGGAGAAATCAATACAGTATTATAGAGGACTCATATTTTAGCAGAAAGCAAAAGTTTCGACAGTTTCACTTCACAAGACATTGATGTACTAGAGTCATGTGGATTACTTGTTAATTATTGTGATGTTTTTATCAGCTGTTTGGATTCTCATTCTGACGGCACCCATTCACTGCAGAGGATCCATTGCTGAGCAAATTATGTAAATTGCTCCAAATTAACGAACAAACTCATATACATCTAGGATGGCCTAAGGGTGAGTACATTTTCAGAAAATGTTCATTTTTGGGGGTGAACCTTTAATAGAATGTTTTATTGAAAAGTTATAGTACTATTTAGATTTTCTATTACGTGATGATGTGATGTTGAAGATACCGACCTGTAGACTGTGGTCATGACCACTCAGATATAAGGAGACGCTGTACTTCTTCAGAAGAGGTCTGAGTTCTGATATCAAACACTTGGTCGGACCGTGATGCCCAATGGACCAGACTGGATAATGACCGGCCACAATGACAAAATCTGACCTGAGGATAAACAGATGCATTTATTACTAAACGCATTTGGTGAACATAAACTTTGTTTCACTTCTGTTGTGGAAAACAGCTGTGAGAGTTTGCCGCTATTCTTCTCAGTGGTATTTTTACTGTAATTTCCCCTGCACATGTGAGGCCATGTGCTGTTTGAGTTCAGTTTCATCTGCCTGTTTACGGTTTGTATATTAAACACCAAACTCTCAAGCGCATCACCTTATGTCCATAGTGCTGAAGTCATAAAACTGGGCAAAAAGAATTGCCTTGTAACTTCTAACTTAAATTGTGGCATGAATATTCTTTAACCCTGTCTGAAATATGAATGAGTAGTGTTTTAAATAGTGTTTTTGTTTTGTATCATATCTGACACACCAGGTTCTTGTAGGACTCATATAGTGTATAAATATATAAATAAATATATATATATATAATATATAATATATAATAAAATATATATATATATATATATAGACCAAAAGTAGGAAGAGAGAGAAATTCTGATAGATTGTAATGTAAATCAGTGAGATCTTTATAACCATAAGCACATCATTTACATAAAATACACATAAATATCAGGTCCAACACAATATCTTTCAGTAGAATGTCCTAATAAGATGATATTTAAATCCTTTTTTGATCAAATATTCATAAAGGCTGATGTATCATATCTGAAACTCACATTTTAGCATGATTTTTCTAAAACATGACATATGGATAATCAAGTAAACCTAAATTGCTTCAGTCCAGTAAGTGTGTTAATACTGAAATATTAATAGCAATACATAAGTTGTTCTTACATTTACTTTTTAAGATTTAAAAAGACTTACTTTCTAAGATTTCACGTCAAGAAGAAACCTGAAAGTTATTCTAAAAGGCCTTTTACTTTCAAAAAAAGCATAACTTATCAATCAGACGACATAAGGCCATTTTTTTAAGCAAAGTTTTGATCATGTTGAACTATTAGACACCTTAGAAATGAATGTATCATTATATTTGAAACATTTCTTCTTCGTTGCTGCTCAGAAAACAAAGCTGCATTTACAACTGCAATGACAAAAGGGTAACCGATTTCATTTTTGAGTGAACTATCTCTTTAAGAGCTGGGTCTATTTTTATTATGGAATGCCGGGAGTGTTTTCCAACTCATATCTGGGATTTAGGAGGATGTGATTGACTTGGATCTGAGACAGTGAAGAAGTGAGAGAGAATAAGTGAAAGGCCTTTAAAAACAAGCCCTAAAATTCCTGTAATGTTTGCCCAGTAAAAGGAAAACACATCCTGTGATTATCACTGGATTTCAATGTTGTTTGTTCTTCTATTAGGGCCAGACTGCTTGTATTTGGCTCTCATGTAGCTACTGTTGTTCTAATAACTCACTTGGTGTTTTGAAGTTTCTCCTCGATCCATTTCAGATGTTGTTTGGCAGCAGCGTAGCTCTCCGGACCTACAGGGTCAAGCCCGTCATAGGTGTTCCCACACAGAACCACCGTGTCAATCATCAGGACCGTGATGGAAGTGTTGCTGTGGGGAACCTTGAAGCTCAGCTGATAGTAGAGGTCTGGGTAGATCCTGCCACACATTAACACCAGCACACTGAATGCCCATGTTCACGTTCTTGAACACATAGAGCCTGACCTTTGACCTCACTCACCATCTTTCAGATCTGTTTGAGTAGGCGATCTGTGCTGATATGTTTCCACGGTGATCGTGATTTCCTGCTACCAGGTACCACGGCACGGCCATCAGCGCAGGGTGAGAGAACACACTCTCAAAGGTGGACTGAAAAAGAAGAATTCTATTCTTTATTATTACTACTACCATTATTACAATTATGTAATTTATGTGATTTAAAAACTATAATATTATATATAGTAAATAATAATAATACTTTTTAAGTTAGTAATTATATTTTTAAGTTATTTTACTTAAAAATGGCCATGGTTTACTATGGTAACTGTGGCACAATTTTTTTTTTTTTTTTGCATTCATTTGTAAATACTATGTAATACCTTGTAAATACCATTATACTTGAATTATAATACCATGGTATAAACGAAAGCGCCATGGTATTGCTAAATGATACGTCACAGTACTTTTTGTAAGGGATGTAAATGCATAAGATATTATCATGGTATAAAATATGTCAAAGCACTATAATATTACCATCTGGACACTCAGTGTAGCATAGTACCACCTTTTGGTATTTATTTTTATTTATTTATTTAAAAATCTAAATACTAAATGCAAGAGGTAAACCATATAGAATACCATAAAATATAATATTTTTAATTTAATTTTATTTTATTTGTTTTCAACTTTTAATAACAATTTTCATAGTTACATTGATCTAAATATGGTGAGGAGGATCCATCCGTGGTTTTACTTGTGTTTACTAAATGCAACAGGTAAACCATATAAAAATACCATAAAATAAAGTACCCTGGTCCTTTTATTTTATTTTATTTTATTTTATATATAATAATGTAAGCTTGTAGGTCCGGAGAATATAAGCTTGACTGTATTCTGCTCTTCTGCCACTAGAGGGACCAATTCATCTGTGACACTGACTATATCAGGTGAGCAGAGAGTGTAAAGAAGAGCTGAAGTACCCTACACACCATTACCATCTGCTCTTTAACATGTCTGGTCCTGGTCATCAAACTTTGATGCTGTAATGCCAGTGTAAACATTAACCTGAGAAGACCCTACATCTTGCATGACAGATCCCTCAAAAGGTGTGTGCAAATTTCACAAGCACTTAAGACAGAAATTTCAGAGGTGAATCATACAACTGACTTAACCTGGCGTTCACCTTAAAGCGGGTGTCATCTACGTCTCTGACCCCGCTGAAGTAGAAATGATCTCCAAGACTGAGGACAAAGTCCAGCCCTGAGCTCTCAGCGATTCTGCCCAGTTCATTGGCCGTGTCAAACTCATGTGGTGTGTAGTAGGGGTATATAGGAAGTCCACCCCAGTCTCCAATACCAACAAACTTCAGAGAAGCTGAGGAGAAACCAAACATGTAGACACAGAGTTTATATCAAGGCATATTCCATAGACTCAAAGTGAACTCATGTCACACTTGATCACATGAAAAATTCTTACTGAACCGGTTTGTCTGCACTGTAGTCATGTGGCCAGATATGTTTACACTTCCTTAAAGACTATAATAATACAGATCATAAAGAAAATACATCAAATATACTCTACCTTGTTCATTCGCCTGACATGTTGTGTAGAACGTCTGAAGGCAGGAGATAAGAAGGAAGACCAACCGCGCCATATCATGATCCGATCCTGCAAACAGTCCCAGTGTATGAGAGCTTTGAGAGTCACACAGACACTGACAAGCCACAAACAGCTTAACACACAGTTCTGCACCTAAAGGGAAACTGCATGTGGTTTATGACAAGCTTCCTGTATTGAGTACAACATGAAAGAATGAAGCACATGATGACCAACGTTCACCGGTTTATAAAGTAAACAAGTGAATGTTATTATCAGCTATCAGAAAAAAAAGAACTTAGAAATACAACAACAACCATTACTACTATTATATTAGTTGTTACTGTAAATATATATATATATATATATATATATATATATATATATATTAATAACATGGTCAGCAAGCAAATATGTTCATAAAAATAATTATTTTAATTATTAAATACATTTTTTTCTCACATCTATCTATCTATCTATCTATCTATCTATCTATATCTAATATTTTATTTTTAATATTAGCTGCTAACAAAGTAAAAAAAAGCAAAAGATAACAACAGCAAAAATAAAGTAGTTCTTGTTTAGTAGAATATTTTATACAGTTTAATTATATTATAATTTGAATAAGCTTACCAGTTACAAACATAAGATTTTCTTTTGTTCTGTATTATTTTAATAATAATTTAAATTAAACTAGAAATAATGTGCAATATTTTACACACACACACACACACACACACACACACACACACACACACATACATATATATATATATATATATATATATATATATATATTTATAATTCTCTATAGAGTATTTTTCAGTGTGTTATGACAGCCATGGTAAATCTTTAGTTACACAGCTATTTGCAGTCGCATTGGTAAAATACCAACCCTTATCAAGCGGATTTGTGGTTTAAACGGATCTAGTTAAGAGTTTACATCAGAAGCTCTCCAGCAGATCTCATAAATGATTAACTACAGTACAAAACAAATGCAGTGTCAGTGTGCAGTGATGGTTTCAGATATTAATACTACGTTCATATATATATATATATATATATATATCACAGCACTAAATAATTACTATATACACTTCAGGACAAAAGTATGTTTTCTGAAGGATCATGTGATACTGAAGACTGGAGTAATGATGCTGGAAATGTACCTTTGTCATGACATTAAAATATATTTAAACAGAAAACTAAGTTTACATAATATTACTGTTTTAACTGAGCATTAGAGACTTGAAAATATGAAATATTCCACACTTAGGACTGGTATAATGTTTGCATGGTAATGTCATAGTGTTTGTTAAGGACAAAGACTTTTAAAACAATAAAAAGGGATGGACTGTAGTTTGAAACACAGTACAGTGGATCAGGTCAATCCTTAATATCAAATTGAATTTCTTAATCATTTGTTTGACCAATAGGACATCTGAGTTTGTCTTTTACCACCTTTGGCCAAGAACAGGTGACTGAAAAAATATAAAATACATTGTCATGTGGAGGGTGAAAGGTCAAAGCAGTGTCTAATCTAAATGACCTTTCGCTCACATTTGAAGTGTGTTAAAGTTCAACATTCAAAGATTCCCTAAAGTAACCATAATGTGCAGTAAACCAGTCCAACTGAATTCACTCTCTCCTGAAATCATCAACACAATCTCTAACCATTTCTTCAAGATAAAAAAGACCACTAAGAGACTTCATAGTATTAATTTCTCCTTTTTTAATGAAAACATACAGCAAAGTGGTTCATTTGCTCAATGTGTGAAGTGCTACAACAATGTCTCTTACACACGACAACCGTTCCTGATTCCTTCCACATCAAGAAATGCCAACAGTGCTGAAGTAAACAAGTGCACAGGCAACTTCTCATTGATTAGACGCCTAACGGTTGCACAAGGCTTCCTGGTTTTCCAAATCACCACACCAGGTAAAGTGCACCAAAAAACAACTTGCACACATCCAGACCACCCAACCATGCTGCAATGAGCACGAAAGGCCACTTAGTAGCTTAAAGACAGGCTTAGCTGATGAGAAAAAGGCAATATTAGATCATTATCGGGTATCTAATGCTCAGTTCAGCTCGGCCTATACAGACAAATTTCATTTATTAAACAAATCAGTGCACTGACACAAGACGTATTTCCTTGGTATACGCTCTCACGCGTGATTAACGGATGTCCTATAAATTGGACTGCTTAAATTACAAAATTATATACAATCACTGAGGACAAAAGTAGTGTTAATAAATCTCTAAACACAGTTTCATCCAAAAAAAAGGTTATGGCTATTAAAATCAAACTCCTAGATTAGGTTGGCAGGTGACTCCTTAAAGGGAAAGGCCACCCAAAAACGTCAACAGCTACCTTATTTTGGTTTCAAGAGAAGAAAAAGTAAATTATGACAGAATTGTAATTTCTGGGTGTACTGTCCCTTTAAGAAGTGAACAGTTAGGGCCCCTCACTAGGGCCGCTGATAGTATAGAGCTGTTGTTTTTCCTCTAAGAGCCGAACTCCACAGTTTCAGGGGTGATGAGTTTGAATTCATAGTTTCCTCTGCCGTCCATATGGAGGTAGTACTGGAGAGAAGAAAGGACACTTTGTGATTAAATATACGGTTCATGTCGGTAGATATTGATGACGGGAAGCAGCAATGATCTCACCTCATGATGCTTCCACAAGGACTTTCTGTGAGAGACTGTGAACAGGGTGATGCCAACCTGAGGAACAAGAAGAATAAACCACACATGAAGGGGAATTTCAGCAAAATACACTGCAATGTGAAGGGAAAGTCTCTTTAGGATAGAGAAATGCGCACCTTTCTGCAGTGACTGTAGATGTAGTCCTCCACATCTACGCTCACAGCACTGGTGCACTCGTCCAGGATGGCAAACTGAGGCTTGTGGTAGAACAGCCTGGCCATCTACAGAAAAAAACAACAACACATCTCTGAATTCTCATTTATAAGCATACAAATGTAATTTGCATAATACTGACCATAGCATGCAGCTGAGTTTAGTGGAAATCCATGTGGGATTTGAGTGATTTTTTTCCTATAATATCTGAATTGGTCTGTGCTTGATGTTTAATATACACTACAATTCAAGATTCAGTTTTAGAATTGTATTAAATCTATTATTCATTCAGCAAAAATGCTTAAAATTGTATAAATAGTGAGTATAATGTTGATTTCCGTATCAAATAAATGCTTTTCTTTTTATTTTTAATGTGTATTTTTTACAAAGAATCCTGATATTATGAAGCGACATTTTTAATACAACAATAATAATAATGATAAATGTTTCTTGAGCAGCAAATTAGCATATTAGAATGATTCATGCGACGCTGAAGACTGGAGTAATGATGCTGGAATATAATTCCTGCACTTTAACATCTATTAAAATAGCACAGGTGTGATTTTAAATACTTATATTTTAAAATATTACTGTTTTGATCAAACAAATGCAGCCGTTGTGAGAAGAAGAGACTTTAAAGTTTAAACATTCTTACTGACCATTAACTATTTAATGGTAGTGTATATGGATTGAGGACCGATATTTTGGACCAATCAGATTTCAGTGAGGCCAGGGATACGCATTGGAAACCGAGTGACCTTATAAAATGCAGTGTCACTCACTGAGGTTGGCAAGGACAAAATAAAATAGATGATATCAGGGTTTTATGAAACAATACTTGATTTTTATCAAGTTAGGAAGAGTTAATGTCATTTCAGCATTACTGGAATTATTGTAGATCCAAAGAACTCTTTAAACATGATAGAAAAACTCTGACCCCTCCCACTTGACTGTTTTAATGTCTTATAAAAACTATAAAACTACTGAAAACAAATGACAAATTAAATTGTGAAAGATCTGTGTTTTAACACAAATTGTGGTGAAGTGGTTCAAAAACAGGATGTTAACGAGACAACAATGTAGCCCTTATCAGTGCCAGTGACTTCTGCTTGTCCCATGAGAACTACCCCTCCATTTACTGGAAGTCATTTTGCATTACTGTACAAGTATGGGACTTTGTTTGCAGTTGTTAAAAATGTCTGTTTACCGCCATTCTCTGCTTCTCTCCTCCACTGAGCACATCCATCCAGTCCTGAACAATGTCCCATGACCCCTCTCTCTCCAAAATGTGTCCTAACTGGACATTATCCAGGTATTCCTTCAGCACCTGCACAATTTTTTTTTATTTTTATTGATTACTATGAAATAAATATAGGTGGATCAGCACGTTAAAGGCTTTTTAGAACATTTCAGATTTAAAAAACTAGTTTAAAGTACCTGGTCAGAAATGCCTTTCTTCCTTTGGTCCTCATGGGTGTCTGGGTAGATCACCTGATCCCTCAATGAGCCGATGGTCATGTAAGGCCTCTGAAAACAGACAAAAAAGGCAGTTATTCAGCTGTTGTGGACTATTCAGATGGGTAAAGTGGGTTAATCTGGTTAAAGTTTCACCTGAGGGACGTAGAAGAGCTTCCCCCTCTCTGGTTTCGTCAAACTCCCACCAAAAAGAGGCCACAACTAGAGAGAGACCGAAGACCCACGATCGGATTTAGCAGATAAAATGGAAGAATTTTCACAAAGAACTAAGAATGAGAGCAGAATTTCAGTCTGAGTAGCTCAGATGTGCTCACCTCTCCAAGAACCCGGAAAAGTGAACTCTTTCCGCATCCGTTGGGACCACACACCAAAACATTGGCTCCGGATTTCACCTTTGAAGAGCAATACACAGATAAGATGAGCGCACACACATTAACATTATTCTAACAGAAATGGAAGCCCATTTCCATCCCTGACTAAAAAGTAAACAAGGTTATTGTGAAATAAAGTCTAATTATAAAACGCAATAAAGTTGCAATTTCAATATCTAAAGTCATAATCATTAAAAATACTATGCAAGCCTTTTCCGGCATGGATAAAAAAAAAAAAAAACTTTTCTCTCACCATTTTTTTATTATTCCATGCAATTGCCTATTTTATTCCATGTATTTTAATATCTTGCGAACATAATATCTTTTTTCTTCGCAATTTGGACTGACAATTATGACTTAACACGCAACTGAAAAAAGTCAAATCTGTGAGTTAAAAAGTCACAGTTACCTTCTATGGGCTTCCATAAAATAGTCACAATTGCGAAAAAATAATTTGATACAATTGTGAGAAAAAGTTGCAAAAGAGAAATATTAAAAGAAAAAAAATTACAATATGAGAAATAACGTTGCAATAATGAAAAACAAGGTCACAATTGCAGGATATAAAGCTGCAATTTTGAAAAAGTTGAAAACGTGGGATATAAAAATTGTTAATGTGAGATATTTAATATATTTAATAAGAGAAATTGCAATAATGAAAAACAAATTAAACAAAGAATAAAAGAAACAAAGTCACACTTATCAGAAAAAGACGTGAGAAATTAAATCACACTTTGACAAACAAAGTTCCAAGAGGGAAAAATAAAAGTCACAACTACGTGAAAAGTCGCAATTCTGAGAAACAGTTGATATGTAAAATGAGCGGGAAAAAAAACAAAACTGAAAAGGCACAAGACATAAGAGCCAAAATTTTAAGACATTAAGAATTTCTATTACATTTATTATCAGTGGACTGACAATCGATTTATGGAAATGATGTGAAACACACCTCAAAACACAGATCTCTGATCAGAATGTCTCCATTAGGTGTAGCCAGGGGCGTGTGATCGAACCTGAGGAGAAATTAAACTTAGCATAGTTATGTCTCCTAACAGTGAAGTAGGGCTGCACGATAAATCGCATGCAATATTTAATGCGCATCTGGTCAGTAAAGCAGGTTCTGTAATCAGCTTTAAATCTCTATCATGTCCGTGCATATGAGCAGCATTTACTACACAGAGTTGTTATACACTGACAAGCTGCGCAAAAAATGCACATGATATGATTATGGTTTTGCAAAGCTTGTCAGTGAATAACAGCTATGTGTAGTAAATGCTGCTCCATGTGAAAGCACACACATGATAGAGATTTAAAGCTGATTACAGAACCAGCTTTTACTGACAAGATGCACATTAAATATTGCATGCGATTTATCGTGCAGCCCTACAGTGAAGCACTCAATCTGAGATAAAGGACTGAAGGAAACTGCTCTTACTTGATGATATTGTCTACATTGATGATTCTTCCACTTCCAGGTATCAGTGTGAGCTTTTCTGAACCATCTGTTCATAAAAATCTATTAAAACCAATTACATAGCTCTTTGAAGTTTGTTTTGGACTTCAAGAATCTCTGAAGCTCACCCTTCTCTGACTGAGACACCATGGTGCGTTCGTATTTCCCAGAATTCAGCTCTTTCAGGACCTTCATGAGCTCAGTGATGCGAGTGGTGAAGCTAAAGGGAAAAAACAAGTCATTTTATAGCATAAAATGCACCAAGTTCTAATTAAATGGCAAGTAACCAGGGTGCGATGTGATAAGGATGTGTGAACTTTTACCCTGACAGTCGTGTCATTTCTCTGCCTGCAAGGACGATTCTGCCCAACGCCTGTGACATACGCAGCAGCATACGGCCACTCTGGTAGTAGTCCTGCAGAAGAACATGTCAAGACTTAAATGCTTTGTAAAAACAATTGAGGGCCACTAGCTAGGAATAATCGTATTATCTTTCGGGAGTGAAGTTTTACCTCCAGCAGTTCAGCGTGTGAGCTGGTCAGATGTCGAGGATGAGATAAATCAAGGAAAGGACGACTGACAACTAAATACCCAACAACGGTAGCGAAATCTAAAGCAAGACAGAACATTTTAGTCATCTTTTACTGCCCATGATCATGCATTTTAGGGAAGATAATGAAACGTCCTCTTACACTTGGCAATAACGCTATCCACCATTCCCATGGTGAAACGGAAGAAGATGAATTTGTGCAGATGATCGACCTGCAAACAAACTCGGAAATCAAGATGCAAACCTATAAGGTTATAGATTACTGGCCGATATTAGAGCATTGGATATTTAATTGTATATGCACATGTATTTTTATTTTTAATTCCTTTTAATTTCATCTACTTTTAATAAGTTTTAGATTAGCCACAAAATTAATTTAAAAAACACACTAATAATTGAATAACACTGTTAAATATAATTAAAGTAAACATTAATTTGTCACAATGTACATTATAATGTTGTAATGCCTAAATTTACTTGCAATTCCAAAATGAATAGTTTTAGTCCAGTTTTATTATTATTTAGGTTAAATAGTATACTTTTTAATATCGGCCATTTATCAGCGAAATAATTATTGGCTTATCGGTAATTTTTCAGTAAATACTGATGCAACCCTTTTGATAATAAACACTCACAGATTTGTGCAGTCACATACTCACCAGTTTCCTGAAGGTTGAATGAATTGTCTGTTTCTCCCTTACGTTTCCATTGTAGAAGGCGATCTCTTCACTGGGAAGGAAATAATGACATTTGAGTATGCATCAAAATTTGAGAAAAACTAAATTATATTACCAAAACAGATACAAGTAAGACAAGTCACCTGTTTGTGATGAGACGAGAGTTGACGTATCGGTATTCTCCTTCGTACTTCTGTTCGCTCACTGTCATCTTACCGATAGGTCTTCGTAGACGGGTCAGGAAGAGGCCGGAGATCACCAGGTAGGCCATCATAGTTGCAGGACCCTGTGTAAAGAATGCAAAAGATCCTCAAAATAATGTCCAATGGCATTGATTCACAGTAGATTTTCACAATGTCTAACACTCTCACCTGGGCACCAATTGCTGTTGTCAATTTGAAAATGTATAAACCGATATCCAACAGGGGCTGGATGGGGAAAAGCAAGAAGAACTTAGGAAAAGCCAGGAAATATACAAAGGAAGTAAAATGGGTATTTTGGACGAAGGCGTGTCGTACCTTGCTAAGGTTGGAGTAAAGATCCACCACACTGTTACAGAACTTTTCCACATCCTGTGTCAGCAGCTGATCTGCATTAGCAATGCGGTTATCCAGGTTTCCCATTTTGTAGTATGTATATCCCCTGTGAAACCAAAGATAGTGACATTAGTAACTAGACTCATAACAAATTAACTTTTTACTCATTCAGAAATAAAAAATAAAAAATATCACCTCAGTTGAACAATCTGTTTCATACCATATCGGTTATCGGCCGATAATACTTTTTTTTATCATTATTATATATATATATACATACATATTTTCTTTAAAATTACCTTTGTACATAGTGCTCAGCAGCTAATATTTTTTAAGACTTAATGTAAATGCAATCTTCAGCAGATCTTAAAATTATAGTATAACTTGCTGTTCTAAATGTAGTTATACCTAAAGCCATTTTTTTTTACACAAAATTATTTTTAATATTAATATCAGCCATTAATCAGAGTTTTAATGTCAATGCATCCATTTTAACAATTTGTATTTAAGCACATTATAACAAACAGTCTGGTGTGAGCAAATATAACTGTAATGCATTTTACTGTTTTTTTGTGAAGAATATTTAAGTTGGAATAACGTCATGGCAGTGATGGGCCTTACTTAAGGTACTCATCGTAGAGATGCTTGGTAAGTCTCACGCGAAAGCACAGCTTTAGTTCATACAGGCCCAACTTCAGGAAGTTGTTCACCAGGGCGATCTAAAAAATTGAGATGCAGCCATTTACAAATCTATATGTTTTCATAACAACAACTTCACATTTTTTCATGCTGCTCTCTTAGCCTCATAGATGTTTCTATGTAGACAGGAAGCATATATTTAGTTTGGTTATTTGCTTAAGGTGGTTATATGGAAGCAGTTTTAATTTGATAGTTTTGACATTTAACATTTTCAGAACTCCTCTGACTATTAACATCTACTTCCATGTTCCAACTTTGATAAAAGGAGAGACTTACAACTGGCATGGCTGTGATAAAGTTGATTAAGTACTTCTTGAAACCTTTAGTTGACCGACCAATGATTGCACTGCAAACCACAACATGCACACAAACACATGCAAACATGGTCAGAGTTAATACAGAAGTGAATAAACACTCATCCCGCTGGCCTGTCCTTCATGTGAAAAATTAATACAAATGATTTGTGAGGAAGCACACATTAACTAAACACAAACGTGCATTTAAACCGCAGCCTAGAGGAGATCTGAGAGGTGAGCATGTGAGGAAACACAATGGACTGGTTCAGTGATGTAAAACACATGACATATATGTAGCAATACATTAGTTTTCACAGCACATGAAGATACAGTAAATTACCCCAGGAATGACAGTCAGGTAGGAATAAAAGTGCCTCTTGAATACTTTGATATCTCTGTTAATGATTCCACTGTTAACATGTCAAAAATAGAATCAAATCACATTCAATCAATATTTAACTGGGTGCTTGGTGTCTTTGCAGAGTGTAATAGTTTGAGATCTAGATCCATACGGTACCTTTCAATCAAAGTGCCGTTCTGAATCATCCAGACGTCGCAATAGGTCCGAGTCACAAGCATTACTGCAATCAGGAGCAGGTACCATGTCTGTGACATACAAAAAAAATCGAAATAAATAATGTGAAAAACAATAATGAGCTGAAATGCTTCGCTTTTATTTAGCAGATTATTTAGGAGTCGATAAGTTTGTATTTTTTAGAACGAGGTTTCTAATGCTCACAAAGGCGGCATTTATTTGATCAAAAATGTAGTATGAACATTTATATTGTGAAATATTACTATTTAAAACAGCTGTTTTAATTTTGAATATGTTTTAATAAAAAAATATTAATGTAATTTATTGTAAAATTTGATTACATTTTTTATTTAACAAAAAAAAAATTACATTTTTAATGTAATTTTATTTTTTCTCTGATGGCGAAACATCATTACTCCAGTCTCCACTGTCACAGAAATCATACCAATATGCTGACTTGCTGCTAAACAAATATTATTATCAATGTTGAAAACAGTTGTGCTGCTTAATATTTTTGTGGAAGTTTCTTTGATAAATAGAAAGTTTAAATGCATTGTTGAATTAAAAATGCACAAGAAAATGTGCTATAAATGGCAACACCATGTACAAAATCATGTTCTTGATTATGACAAAGTAAAGGTGATTGGCTGTTGAAAAAAGGTAAACCTTCAATTTATGCCTCACCTAAACTTGCTGGTTCAGCAAGAACATTAATGAAGCCAATTCTCACCTCTTTGCAGAAGAATCTCGGCACCATAACCCTGATGATCCGTGAGATCCGGATGAAAAAGAGCTTGTCCACAGCAGCTTTCTCTTTCTTGACAACTTTCTGCAGGTTGTAAGACACAAGAAGTGTTGAAAGTCCAAGGAAACTCATGAAATATAGTCACAGTCAGATCTTTAACTAAATAGTCAAGAATGCAAATTATATATTACTTTATTAAATTGACATTACATGAAAGCAACTCACACCGCATTCTCTGTGTATACAGTTTTTAATCAGTTCATGCCGAGATCATTTCTCTTACCTCATTGTTCAGATCATTTGAAGAACCCTTCTTCCTGTTGAGGATGATGAAATAAATCTATATTAATACTAACTATTGCAGTAACGTTACATCCAATAACATTCAGTGAAGTATTGCATAATAATTGCCATTGCCATAGTTCAAGGTGCAAATATGATTCATTCTTGTCTATCATTCTTGAGTAAAACATTTTTGAATGCATACTGTGGCCACGTTTATTCAACTAACACTGTCCTTCTATGAAAGAGTCCACTGTTGGGACTGCAACAAGCATAGTAATATTCAAGAAGCCTCATGTGGGTTTCTAGGACTCCATTTCATTATATAGGATTCGTCTCAAAACCTAGTGAGGTACCTACCTACTGTACACTAAACTCTACACGCTCATTAGGTTTTGACACATGGCCACAATGTTGGCCAGGACTCATTTTGCTGTAGTTGAACCGGGGTCACTCTGACACTTAACTTTATTTGTGATCCGATTTCATGCATTAGTACTTTATGTGTGTTTTCACATACCTGTTCAGTCCAGCGGATCTTCGCCTCTGCTTTAGGAAGTACAAAACGAGTAGGATACCGCCAGCTACAGCGGAGTTCTTCGCTGTCAAGTACTTACTGACGGCCGCCATGTTTCCTACTGAGACGACCGGAGAACAGTGGAGAGAGAGAGAGAGAGAGAGAGAGAGAGAGAGAAAAGAGAGAGACAGAGAGAGAGAATTCCGTCCCTCTGGCTGCCGTACTCATGACCTCATCATCACACCATTATCGTGGACCTGCTCAGTTTATTAACCCCTTAGGGATCAACCACACAAATACACAGTTTGAATACAATACACGGGAGAAAAATTCAGTCATATCAACCGGGCTAAAGTAAAACAATTAACACTTTCATTATACATAAATGAAAGATTCTTATGCATTTTACAAGACTGCCTCACAAACATAATGTAACATAACGTAACATAACTTTCCCCATAGTTCCCCCTAGAGTTTGAATTATGAAGGTGAATTTGTTTTATACATCTATACAGCAATGCTATATATATATATATATATATATATATATATATATATATATATATATATATATATATGTGTGTGTGTGTGTGTGTGTGTGTGTGTGTGTATGTATATATATATATATATATATATGTGTGTGTGTGTGTGTGTGTGTGTGTGTGTGTGTGTATGTATATATATATATATATATATATATATATATATATATATATATATATATATATATATATATATATATATGTGTGTGTGTGTGTGTGTGTGTGTGTGTGTGTGTGTGTATGTATATATATATATATATATATATATATATATATATATATATATATATATATATGTGTGTGTGTGTGTGTGTGTGTGTCAAGTCTACTTTATGGTAAATCCTTCCACATGTACAGCACATACATTAAGAAAGGTGATGTTGCATTAATCTCAGACCCTTGGTGCATACATATAACACAAAAAGTAGAGCATAAAAATACAGATTAAATATAAAATACAAATAAGAGAATGTAAAAAATAAAATGAATAAATAAAATAAAATAAATAATTATAATATAAATAAATAATAAAGTAAAATAAAGCAGCACAAGGCACAAGGCAGAAAGAGTGCAAACCAGTGAAGTAAACAAACAGTGCAGATAAAATGATTGTAGTGCAAAAGAGCTTATTCCGTCTGATTAAAGTGACAAAAAGCTCAGAGAGCAGTTTTTAATTTAAACTGACTGAAGAGGTAGTTTAATGGGGTAGTGGGATGAGATCACCTGCAATGCAAGGCTTTGCGGGTCCTGGAGAGAGGGGAGAGAGACACCAATGATCTTCTCAGCTACTCTCACTATGCGTTGAAGTGACTTGCAGTGGGACACGTTGCAGGCCCCATACCACACAGTGATGCAGCTTGTGAGAATGCTCTCGATGGTGCCTCTGTAGAAGGAGTACATGATGGGGGGTGGGGCTCTAGCTCTCCTCAGTTTGCTCAGGAAGTAAAGACGCTGCTGTGATTTCTTGGCCAGTGCTGCGGTGTTGTCGGTCCAGGAGAGGCCCTCTGTGATGTGCACACCCAGGAACTTGTTGCTGCTCACTCTCTCCACAGTCACATCGTTGATGGTCAGAGGAACATGTTGAGTGTGCACAACAATCAACAATCTGCTTCATCTTCTCAACATTCATAGAGAGATTGTTGTCACTGCACCACTGCTCCTGTAGTTTGTTTCGTCTCTGTTGCTAATGAGACAATTATCATCCGCAAACTTAATGAAGAGTTTGGAGTTGTGTGATGGTGTGCAGTTTTGGGTCAGCAGAGTGAAGAGGATGGGGCTCAGCACACATCCTTGGGGGGTCCCAGTGTTCAGTGTGATGGTGCTGGATGTGTTACTTCTGTCCCATACTGCGGCTGCCTGAGCTCTTCCAGTCAGAAAGTCCAACAGCCAGTTGCACAGCGAAGTGTTGAGCCCCAGCTGGACCAGTTTGTGAATGAGCTGTTGAGTTATAATTGTATTGAATGCTGAACTGAAGTGAACATGTGAGTACTGAGTGTAGGGCAGTGGCGATGGTGTCATCGTTCAAGCAGTTGGACCAATATGCAAACTGGAAGGGGTCCAGTGATGTGGGAGGGCAGATTTGATATGTTGCTTGACTAGCTGTTCAAAGTTCTTCATGAGAATAGGAGTAAATGCAACAGGACGGTAGTCATTGAAGCAGGATGGAGAGGGCTTCTTCGGGACTGGAATGATGGTGGTAGCTTTGAAGCATGTGGGGACAACAGACTGACTCAGTGAGATGTTGAAAATGTCTGTGAAGACATCAGTGAGTTCTGCTGCACAGTCTCTCAGTACACACCCAGGGATGTTGTCAGGACCCGGAGCTTTGCTTGCTTTATCCTGAGGGATCTTCTCACACTGTCTGGGGTCAGCGTCATCACCTGGTCGCCAGGAGGAGGTAGAGTCTTCTGTGCAGGGGTGCTGTTTTGTTATTATTCCTTTATTTAATTCCTTTTTTTAATTTTTTTTATTAAAGTTCTATAGTAGACTTTTTGTTGTTGTTGTTTTTTTTATTATTATTATTAACTCTGGCAACCCCTAGGATGATTTGCAGTGGGTACTATTAATTTAAATGCAGAATGTAAATTCACAAAAGTTTAAAAAGTGGGGAAAAAAACGTGCAGAACCCGCTGCAGCCACAGCTTTGCATCTTTAAAGCAACATTAAAGTGTTTCGTTCCTGAATGAATCAACCGTTTAAATGATTCGGTTCAATCGCAATGACTCAATTATTAACAGTGACTCGTTGCCACCTATTGGCGGTTTTAATTTCACATTTTAGGTACCTTTTCATTTTTTTTAATAATTTCAAACATAAGTTTTCAATGTTTTATCTCTAAAATATCAAAACATTATTTATCCATTTGTAACTGCAGGTTAAATTATTCCATGTTCCACAGAGCTGCATTAAACAGTGTGTAAAAACATCTAAATGTCACTTCAGATGCAGCTCTTTGCATTGCAAAGATAAGTTTTGTTGATACTGATTGCATTTGCTTGGTACCAGCCCAAATGCAAGTATTTGACCTAAAAGACACACTTTTAGAAGAAATGGTGTAAAGGTAAAAATTAGGAGTCAGCTGTCAGCACAATTAGAAATAAGACATCAGCACAATAACACTCAGCAAAATAGTCTAATTATCATTATCGATAAAATCCCACAAATCACAGAGATATCACTTTTTGTCTATATTGCAAACCTTTATTTTTTATTATTATTATTATTATTTTAATGTGCCACCCCACAATTTAGTGTGGCATCATCTGGCCACCCCTGTTAAAATTTTCTGGGGGTGCCACTGTACCCAGCTAAAGTGTTTTTGAAAAGGTTTAAATCATACATAGATACAAGCTGTTATTTTTGTGGTGACCCTAAGGAAACTGTTATAGGCCTACATATAGCGATTGTCCACACACACAACTATTTTGATACTAGTCGCAGTGTGCTCTAGGGTTTCTCTCTGCTTTTCAAGGACATACTGTTTGGCTTCTTTAATATACAAAAGGACAAAATAAATAAATTAATATTTTATTATTAGACTAACCTATTATTACTTCTTGCTCAATTTAATATTCACCGCAGTAAATTCACTCATGAAAGTCCTTTAGATATTGTTTTTGAAAAAGAAGTTCAACAGTATATCCAAACTGTTTCATCTTCCAAAAATCTTAAGGCTTTTAAAACAGATAATTTATTGATTTTTTTTATTTATTTACTTTGTTAAAGCTTTCGTTTTTTATTATTTATTTATTGTTACATACGTCTATAAATGGTGCTTTGCATGTACTGTCAACTGTTTGTACACAATGTTGATAATCTCTGTTTCTTTATTTTTGGTACCTTGGCATTAATAATAATAAATAAATAAATAAATAAATAAATAAATAAAACCTTCCTTCCGGTTCCTGCAGAGGCGGACGTGACGCACGGTGCTGACAGGGCTCGCTGTGCGTGCGTAGCGTTTGCAGCCTAGCCGACGCAATAGCGCAAGACAGACAACATCATCAGATACGAGCGAAAAACTGGATTATTCGCCCGCTACAAAAACCCCAGCGACCGTAGGTACCCACAGTCACTGTCCGGTTGAGATTAATCGCTTTAGCTGCACATCTGAGGGGGATTTTGTCTGGGAAAAAACAGAGGGATGGATAGATGGATGGAGGAGTGGGACATGTAACCTTAATGGGATAAAGTGGGAATGGGATAAAGTGGGATGCGAGATGCTGCTGTTGGCCTGTAACACCGAGCCGCTGCGCTGCATCCTGCGTGCACAATGTCACGTCTATTATTATTATTATTATGTGTTTGAAGGTCAACGCACGATAGTCGTATGCAGTGATGCAAAAAGCTCTTGTTTTATCCATGCATGTAAAATATTAATTGCCTGACCGATAGAGTCAGTTTACAATCGGGACCTCAGGCTAATTGAAAGCCATAACGTTGATTGTGTTTCAGAGGAGCCCGATCCATTGAATGCAATGTGTTTATGCACGTTTGCTTTGCATCTGATTGTTTTTATCAATTGCATTGAATTATATTTTGATGCATAAACTGCACGTTTTAAATCTCATAAGTCGGATGCACTCAACCATTAGCAGAAATACATTGCATCTAGCATGCGCCTTAAAGGATTCTTATTGGTAAACTCGACAATTTTCTTGATAAATCATTGAGTAACACAAGATTTGCAATTTTGGATGTTGCTGATCTCCTGCAGTGCAGTTAACAACAGCTTTGTGTTCTTGCGCATCAATTGTCAGTGCGCATTGATTGACAGGTGTTGGAAGAGGGTGACTTGAGGACATAGTTAGACTCATAACAAAGTACCTGTTACACATGACGGATAAAACTGCATAGCATTTGACAAATCAGACAAAACTGGTTTTTGCTTATTTAAAAAAAATCCTCTACATCTTTACTTAAGTAGAAACTGTTTAAGAATCTATTATTGGTATATAATAGTAATAATAATAATAAAACAGATGCATTTCCATGTTTTATAGTTTGTTTTTGCACCAAGTACAAACTTGCTGTGTTTAAGGATCTATTATAAATTGTATATGTATACAATGTATATTACATAATATATACATGTATTTTTCCAAAGAAAAGCAATACAACTGTCCAGTAATAGGTCATTGTTTAGTTAAATGTAATGTTGTCTTCTCGATTCTTCAAAGGTGCTGAAAGATAAACATCATGAACCCTGTTTATAGCCCTGCATCATCAGGGGTTCCTTATGCCAACCCTAAAGGAATAGGATATCCAGGTAACCAGAGATGAGCTCCGACTCACTTGCATGCAATCAATAGGAATTGTCTGGAGTCTTCATGCCATACGCAGTTAAGTTCCAGCACAATGTCTTTGCTGTTATTGTTAATTGCTGTGAATTTTTTTCTTTTTTTTTTCTCTTGCACAGCGGGATTTCCTGTGGGTTATGCAGCGGCAGCTCCAGCATACTCCCCCGGCATGTACCCTGGTGCTAATCCAGCCTTTCCCACTGGTAAGGGAAGCCCAGTCTCTCTCGTTTTCCTCTCTTTTTCAGTTTCCAAGAAGTCAAAACAGATATTTTGTTACATGGATCTTCTTAACTAAATAAATCCTGAGGTTTTTGATTTTTAAGTGCAGTTCTCGTATTACAGCTCACATTGTTTTTAATTTTCAGTGTTTTCATTCAACATTTTTGTGCCTGAACTCATCAGTATGTTTTAAAGGCACAGTCCACCCAAAAATGGCAATTCTGGCATTATTACTCGCCCTCAAAGTTGTACCAAAACTGTATGACTTTTCTTTTTTGCTGCAGAACATAATAGAAGATATTTTGAAGAATGTTGGTAACCAAACATATTCGGTTTCTATTTAATTCAATTGTATTTTTAGTCCATACTGTAGAGGTCAGTCTGATTACCAACATTCTTAAAAATATCCACAGAAGAAAGCATGTCATACAGGTTTTAAACGACATGAAGGTGAGTAAATAATGACCGGATTTCTTGCATATTTCCAGATAAAACTAGATGTTCATGAAAAATATAGGGTTGTACCTGATTTTTTTCTGGCCTTTTTTTCCCACAAGGTCAATTCTGATGTGATGCTCACTTTTTATAATTATTGCTTTTACTAGCAAATTAGATTATTGCTTAATTTTCTTATTTTTCTTTAAATATAATGTCATCTCTACAGGTTATGCTCCTGGGACCCCTTTCAAAATGTCCTGCTCCCCAACAACAGGTGCTGTACCCCCCTATTCCTCATCACCCAACCCCTACCCGGCTGCAGTCTACCCCGTGAGAAGTCCCTACCCCCAGCAGAACCCCTATGCACAGGTAAAGCAACATAAAACTGGAGGTTATGAAGCGTAAATAATGTCACACCTGCATTTTGTTAAAATATTGGATGTTTTTCCCCAAGCAGCAAGGCACTTACTACACACAGCCCCTTTACGCAGCGCCGCCACATGTCATTCATCATACAACGGTGGTCCAGCCCAATGGTATGCCAGCAGCCATGTATGCCCCTCCCATTCCCCCGCCCCGTCCTAACGGTGTCACCATGGGCATGGTAGGAGGCACCACCATGGCGATGTCAGCTGGTGAGTCTCATTCAAATTATCCAAAGAAATTTAAACCGTAAAGAGGAAATAGTAAAAATGCATTTTTTTTTCTCTCCTCAGGGACATTATTAACTCACTCTCCGACCCCAGTCGCGCCACACCCTTCAATGCCCACGTACCGCCCACCTGGCACTCCCACTTACAGTTACGTGCCCCCGCAATGGTGAACACGACACTGTAAGTGCAAATCCCACGTTTGAAAGCTAATAAGGTGCAGTCACATTTACTGTTATGAATTTTCCCAGGCGAAATCTAGTCAGTAGGAGTGTACGAAATATTCCCATTGGAGAATTTCTGGAATTTCATTTGAGGACGAAAGGTTTCCTCACGCAGATTTTGCATTCGGTTTAATTGGTCACGAAAATTTGCTAACAGAAAGATGCGTGGTTTGCAAGTGACTTCATACATCGCTACATTATTTTGTTTATATACGTTACTACCCATGCAGATTTCGTTTCAGATTTATGCGGCATTCCAGGCAACCCATAACCTGTGTTTTTCCAACAGATAATATTGTGTACGAATGCAGTGTTAATGCAAGTGGTACACGGTGAGAAATGGACTTTACGACAATATAACATTGCAATAAAATTAATAATCTAGCTACAATTCCTTGCGCTCAAGCAGTTTGGCGTGACTTGCTTGGAACGATACAAAGTAGTGAGTCGTAGTTTGAAGTCATGACTTGCAAGCTCAAAAACCTGCCTGGAACGCAGCATTAGGCCCTGTCCACACAAACACAGGTATTTTCAAAACCGCTGATTTTTTTTTTTATATGGTTTGGCCATCCGTCCACAGGCAAACGCAGCACCTGGTTACTGAAACTGAACATTTTTGCCAGGGTGAAGATTTTCAAAAACTCGGGTTGAAGTGTTATCGTGTAGACAGCGAAACCTGGAGATTTTGGCTTGTGAAAGTCAGAGCATGTGCTGTTCTCTCCACCTACTGGAAACATTTTCAGGCTTATGATTGGCCAACATGGCTTTACAATTGAGATTATATCGCCATCTGTTGGCTTGGCATGCTCCTGACAGTGCTTCATAGCATGCTTTTGCTTTTTTATGTGGACGGATATTTTTTTGAAAAAGAAGGAAAAACTCTTGTTTATAAAAATATCCATGTACGTGTGGACATGGCCTTAGTAGGTCACGCAAATTTGCTGCATTGACTGGCAGAAAGATGTTTGATTCAAAAGTTACTTTATATGTCATTACAATTTTGACAATAGAACATTTGCGCCCACAAAAGATTTCCTCTTGTAGATTTCGATTAGGGATGATTTTATAAATTTGCTGAAAATGCTTGGTTTAAATGTGACTTCATGCATTATTAAATGTATGTGCGTGGACATATGAATGCTTATATTGTTAGTAGAATCTATTCTATTAATATAGAAAATTGCGGTGGTACATTTACCCATGCAGATTTTTCGTTGGGTTAAGTTTGTCACATAAATTTGCTGCATTGCCTGAAAGAAAGATCCTTGGTTTGAAAGCAATTTCATGAATCACTACACTATGTGACTGCACCTTTACTGTCTTTATACTCAAAAAATCATCTGATGTTGTTGGTCCCTGTGTAAAATAATTGTCTTTTTGTTGTCTACAGGTCAAAAGATGGTAGATATGCATTCTCACAGTCCAGTATTTTTACAACTGGAGCTGACACTACAAGTGTTATCAGCCAGTTGCTCTTCCTTCCTAACATAATGTGAATCCGACTCCAGTTGGCAGTCGAAAGGAAAGAGTATCTTCCCAGTCCGGCTCCATTACTACTTTCCATCCTTCACTCATTCTACAACATATCTCACGGCCGAAGACCAGACAAGCTCTTCATGCTCAATTGTGTTGTGTGGACTGTCTTGCAGTTTTTAGCTAACTCTTTAATTGGTGAAACCGGAAGGGAGTTGGAATTAGTTTTATTGGAATACCTATTGAATGCATGTATATATTTAAAATAGGAAAACAGAAACAATAAGAAAACAACAGTGCTAGCTCATTCTACCAGCTATTACAGATGCAAAACCATCAGCAGTTATCTCAAGCAGAAATCCAAAGGGATGGGGAAAAACAACTGTATATTAAATGCATTGTCTTAATTGTTATTTCATACAAAATATTAATAACGTTAGCATTTAAAAAGCGTCATTTTTGTTGTTTTCCTGGTTTTAATTTGGGTATTTGTAGCTTCAGGCATGGTTCGTCTTCTCTGGGTGATGGTGTGTTTGATGCTACCGTGGCCTGATGGGAAGACGGGCCCTTAGGGTTTGTGACTGCGCTTCATATGCCTGTATTTAGTTGATAAGTTTTTATCACTCTACATGCTCTCGCTACAGTTTATTGTTGCACTAATTGCCTGTGTGTACATACATTGATTGATTGAGCTGTATTGGTGCTGAGAGCATGCTAACTCATTTGTGTACCTCTGGTTTGGTTTTCTTAACTTTTAAAAATCTGTTCGAAAGAATTAACATTGAAATTGCGGCGAGCTGTGACATTGTAAATTGTCGATGTGGTAAAAAAAAGAAAAGAAAAAGAAAACTCAATTGAATTGATTTCATAACACTACTGGTTATATATGAGGAGAATAATTTTAGTTTAATTATTATTGACCCAAACATCACTTGCTACTTCAAAATTACACCGTAACTGACTGAATTCGGTCTTATTACTTTATACATCGCCAATGTCACTTCATTTAAAGAATGTTTTGTAATGTTTAATGTGGTTTTTTGTATTTTCAAGAAAGACCAAAAAATAAATACAATAATAAGGGGTTTTCTGGTTTAATTCCTTATATACTGTACACTGTTTAAGGACACTGTCTTAACTTTAGGTGCCAACAGTCATGGAGAACCAACTCTTTTACTAACAAATCCATCTGAAATTTTAAGAATTTGAAAAATAATCTAGTAATCATAAATGGAGATGCCATGAAACTTGAGATAATTGCTGTAAGTGCAAGAAATGACAAAAGCCAATTCCACAATGTCTTTGTTTTTACTAATTTAAAAGTTATATAGGCTTAAATACATGTAAATACATTCTGGATTAGCTTTCTGATTTAATTTTCATAGGCACAAGTGGCAGCAACATAAATTCCACCTTAAATCACTGGATGTCGCTAAATTAATAATTTCTTTGACGTCCTAACCATGGATGTTGTTTAAGAAGATAACATATAATAACAGTTGAAATAACAGTTTAAATTCCCAAACTCGCGCGAGTCCGTTTGCATTTAACGCAGCTTAAGCGCTCGCTCGCGCTCATTAGTAAATTGACCGTTACAAATCTAACCGCTTGCCTCATCGTGTACTCGACGACTGTACTCGGTCAAATTACATTTTAAACACCCCTTCTCCTAAAAAAATAAGGTAGGAAACTGGTTAAAACGACAATATTAGTGTCCACATTCAACGAATTCGTTAACTTTGCTGTCCCTTGAGTTATTTTAAAGCATTAGAATCACATTTCGTGTTTGTTATTGTGAGAGAACTAGTTAAGTTAAGTTAATTATATTATTGAAAAACGATCAAGCCACTTTAAACTTTAAAAATATCCAAATTATTTAGATTATTTAAATATTTATCTATGTGTAGCTCTATGATGGAAAGCTTAGTTTAGGCTAAATCTCGTTGCTTGATTTATAAACGATTATAATAATGCATTATATGCATAGATACAATTCACATTATTATTATTATTAAAAAGAGTGTATGACAGGGATTGTATTACTTTTTATTTATTTATGTTTGGTGTAAAGCAGTATGGATGCAGGTGATGCAAGTCAACCAATGACTCAGTCTGCAGAATATGAACAGGTAAACTTTACTAGCTGTTGGCTCACATGCCACTATCTTTACTGATATTTATAAGATGAAATGGGTCAGAAACACACTGCCTCTGGTCACAGGGGTACCCATTAAAACTCAGTTGAACAGCTTCAGTGATTTGTACAATAATGTGGTGCCTCAGGGTGACAGAGTAAGACCGTGTGGGTTCAGACCATAGACTGTATAGTTCAGACGTGTGTGATCTGGTCACGCATGTAGGTGGCATGTGGAAAAAAGCGTAGGAATGACCTTGTGTGCTTTGTAAAATCGTGTGTGTGTGTGTGTGATCTAAACCTCACTGTAGGAATTCATCACAAGATCATCAGAAGGTCTTCCTTGTAAATGTAGGCTAACCCTATCTGGTGGGTTTAGAAATCAGGGATATATTGAAGGAAAAGTGATATATTGAAGTAAATGTACTCACCCCCCAGCCATCCAAAGTGTAGATAAGTTTAATCAAAAGAACTGGAGAAATTTAGCATGACATCACTTGCTCACCAATGGATCCTCTGCAGTGAATGGGTGCCAGCATAATGAGAGCCCAAACAGCCGATACAAACAAAATAATCTACAACACAACTCAAGGCAGTGGATTTATTTCTAACAACCACAGCTTTTCACTTCAAAAGATGTTAATGTGGATAATTGTGATGATTTGATCAGCTGTTTGGATTCTCATTTTGACGGCACCTATTCACTGCAGAGGATCTAGTGGTGAGCAAGTGGTGCTAAATTTCAAACTCATCTAAATCTTGGAATACCTGAGGGTAAATACATTTTCAGCAAACATTTTTTTTTGGTGAGCTATTCTTGTAATAATCTAAAACTGTCTTTTGATTTTTCCTCAGTCACCATTAGTAATTTGCAAAGAGGAGAACACAAAAGTGGTTCTACCCGACTCTTCAACCAGTACACATCTTGGTGACTCTCCAAACGATGAAGATGCAAAACAGAAGTTGGATGTCGAGACATCCGCCAGAAATATTTTCAACAATAACAATGCAGGCCCTTTCAGTGAGATGTTTCATATACATGTTTCACATGTGCTGTGGCCTCAAAAACTATTTAGATGCTTGTGTATTCTCAAGTCATTCTTAATGATGTATCAATGCCATTGCATTCTAAAACAATATATCAAGCCAAATGGCATCCCCACATAAATGATACTAAACTAACATTACTTTTCAGAGCCTTTTTTGACTTTATCTTTGATTTTTTTTAAGCAGTTTCACTGGTGTTTCACAATGAGGCGTTCAAATACATTTTGTGTAATTTGGAATAATATTTTTGTTGTTTTGTCATTTAAAGCTTAGCAAACCACTTTTTGTGAAATAATTTTTTGCGGCCACTGTAGGTGAAACCAAACTTTATAAACATTTTTGTCTCTGACAAATCAAAAGTATGATGTGCACAGACTTGTCCTCATATGACTTTTGTTTTGTTGCTCAAAAGTCTCTGTCAACCACAGCGGCGGTGTCCAGTTTATCCCCTGCCAGCAGAGATATGATACCTTCACCTCCTGGCCTGGGTCTCCCATAATGCAGTATGCTGTCCACTCCAGCAATGGCACTTACATTGTGTCTGAAGATAAGGGCCAAGGTAATGACATCGCCATTTGGATTTGAAGTCATTTATTTGGATTATACTCTCGTTTTAAATAATACCATATGTACACCGTAGATGTATAAATAAGCACATGGGGGACTATTAGAACATGTCTTGGCCACTTTTTGCAGCAAAATAAGACATTAGAACCAGTAGGATTATTTTGCATTTGACATCGTCTTCATGATAAGAGATGTTTGTTCATTGAAGTATAGGAATTCTGGTGAAGAAAATGTGCAAAATGCAAAACCTTAATGTTCCTTAAAAAAAATAAAAATAAAGTAAAACTGTAATATTGTATTATTAATAATCACATTTAAATAATTAATAAATAAATAAACTTTTTCCAATATGACTATACTCTAAAATATAAATAATTCCTATGATGTAAAAATCATTTTTCAGCATAATTACTCCAGTCTTCATTGTCACATGATCCAACAGAAATCATTCTAATATGCTGATTTGCTATTCAATAAACATGTCTATTATTAATGTTGGAAACAATTGCACCACTTAATATTTTTATGGAAAGTGTGATATATTTTTAATTGGTATTAAAAAAACAACAACATTTTGAATGGTTAAAAGTGATCTGAATATGTTCCTGACATTTGTTTATCAATCTGGAAGCTCATTTATTTAGACATTTTAAGACTCCAAAAAACAATATTGCATGCATAATACATCTTCTTTTTGTTGAAATTCAATTGAAAAGAAAATCTAAGGACAGTCCTTTTAAGCATAAAAAACTGCCTTCTCTAGCCTGCTTTGGTCTGGCTCTGTGTCTGATGTGTGAATGACGGCAAAGGGGGGTGGAGAGAGAGGGAGGGGTGGCTCCGCTAGCCACTGCGTTACTGACATCAGGAGGCTAATGATGTCATAGTGATGTCAATGGCCCTGAAAGTGACTGCACAGTTAGCTTGTGGTTTAGGAAGCATTGCATGCTGACAGCAGAGAGAGAAAGAAAGGCTTTCAGCTCACTATACATGGCTGTGACTGGAGATGAGACAGAATCAGGTATGTCCGCTGTTTTCTGTGGCTCTTATGTGGTTTTCAGCATGTTTAACATTGGGAACTTGTCTTAAACATTACATTTTAAATGTCTCAGTTTAGTTTGGTTGTGTTTGAAATTGATTGGGTCATTTTAATTTCAACTGACTGTGTTCAGGGAACATGAACGGAGAAACAAAATTTCAAATGCTCAAACAAAAACTTTGAAGTTTTGGTAGAGGCACACAGAGATTGAAGTGAGAAAACTATATTGATTTGAATCAAATCTGTTCTCTTGTAATAATGTTGTTATGAATCATCTCTGAAGCATGCAACAGGCCGAAAGAATGAAATGTTCACATTTTTGCTTCCTGTTGAGTTCCTCTGTAGCTCTCACTCGTTTCTTTCAGCACCTCTGTCGCTCTCTCTCTCTCTCTCTTTGAAACGCGTGAATGCGCTGCCCACTCACAGAGCAGCTGACGTCATGCTGTTTCCTGGAATTGGACACCAGCAGGGAAATGTAAATGCTGAACGGCAAATAAGATGTACATTGACGTCAGTTCAGAGTCATGCTGTGATTACAGGCAGTTCCTTTTGCGAGAGCAAGAGTACCAGATTAATCATCTCTTATATTATGCTACAGTCTCCCCAGAGACAAAGAAAATCAGACACATGTAAAGAAATGTAGCTGTACTTGTTTTTCTCCATTGTTCATGATCTTTTTGAAATTAATTTACTTGCTTCAATGACAAGATATCAAACGTGTTAATAAGGTTTTTTATTTTATTTAATTTTTTTTACTGTGAGCTCACAGTTTGTTGCTACTAGAGGAAATTGAATCACTTTGTTTCCATAAGAGCATTACACCCTGCACAAATAATGTATGTTTGAGCTCTTTTTGGTAAGCAAACCAGTTTACAACCACACTACGAGTAGATCTGTGTATAATCTAGCAATGTGACAATACTCAGAGGTCACACAATGTGTTTGCTGATCTCCAGTGGGTATTAATTCACCGCCTTTGGTCCTTGCAGACATTTGATTCAGTTTATCTTTAGGCCTGTTTATAAATATGGTTATATTCATGGACTCATGGCATCAGACTCTTTGTCAGTATAATCTTTTTCAGTCTGTTTAATTTAATTATATTTCTATTATATTTATGCATGCATTTGGATAAATTCTTCTTTGAAATTTGAGATAAACATCAATGTAACTTTAGATTAACCACTCTGATTTTATGTTTTCTGACTTTCAACCACAATGACATCTAAATGTCACCACCACTTTGCTTGTGACGTGTGTAGTTGTGTTATGTGGTTGATTTGAACAAACTCCATTTCAGAGTGTAATTTTTTTTAAATTAGTTTGCCAGAAGTGTTAGTATGTCTCAAAAAATAATAAACATAAAATTGCTTTTATATGTTCATATTAGGGCTCAGTCCAAAATACCTGGGCCTGGAAATTAATCTCAAAATTCCAGGCTGGTACTTCAATACAGAAAAAGAAAATATTATAAGACAAATACTATTTTCAGTAGTTAAATGTCAAAGTCATTAAGTCATTCATCTTTGCGTCATGACATGTTTATTGGAAACTGCCAGGGTTTTCACTCATTCTTGACAATCTGGAACTTTGTACTGCATGTTATGGGAAATAGAAAATGTTCTGAAAATATTTAGTTGTTCTTGTTGTAGTATAATGTTAACTCTTTTCTTTTCTTTTACTTTCTTTCTTTCTTTCTTTTTATCCTTACTTACTTAATATATTGGCACTATTTGACTATAACTCGCTAAACAGCCTTAACATTAACTGCAATATCACACTTCCTCTCACTGATTAAATATTGTAGGTTTGGGGCTTACAAAAATGATGACCTGGGATCATTGTGAGAGAGTTTTGTGCTAGTTGGTTAAATAGTTTTATCCTTTTGTAAAGAAAAGTTACTGTACAATTTATTGAAAATTATAAATATTAAAATATTTTTGTGTTAACAAAATCTGAACTGCTGACCTGGTTGGGCGGGCAGAAAAATCATTTTTATCTGTAATGGAAACACAAAATATGCAGCCAATGTTATGTAAAATTATGTCTTTGAAAATATTTGGAACTGTTCCTCTGTTAACTAATGTGTTGGTGTGTTTTTGCAGCCACCACTGGAGGTATGTCTGGGTATCAGGTTTCCTCTCCTGCATCTGGTCTTTCCCAGGCAATGGATGGCTCACCCGGCTCTCTGCCAAGCCCTCAGCAGCTGACTGAGGAAGCATCACGTAAGAGGGAACTCCGACTGATGAAAAACAGGTAATGTCCAGCTGCCCTTCCCCATCCCAGAATTACCACTGCATTCTGTAGCCTAAAAGCACAAAATCATTATAGCAGCTCATTGCAGTCCATCTTGGTGTGTTGCTTGGTCTTTTCTTCAGTTCTTTCAGCACCTGAGGCCTTACATGTTCTTACGCTTCATCGATTCGTCTGCTTTCAACTTCTGATGAGGTCAAAGGCTTGTAATTCTTTGCTTGTAGCCTATCACTGCATCGTGCTTGATGATGTCTCAGTGTGTGGAGCATGTGCTAAAAGATTTCTTTGTTTCATGGTGATGCTTAGAATGGAAAAACCAAGCCTTGTGGAATCATTTGCGTTATACATGCAACTAAAAAACTCATTCATAACTCAAGTTTTCCTGGTTTGGACTTGCTTTTACAAGCTTGCTACGAAGATGCACTGCAGTTCTGACTTGCATGAAGTGAAACACAATGTAAGATTTACAGTATTCACGCTCACAGAGCTTCTCTGTTATTGCTTCCAGGGAAGCCGCACGGGAATGTCGGCGGAAGAAGAAAGAATATGTCAAATGTCTCGAGAACCGAGTTGCCGTGCTTGAAAAACAAAACAAGACATTGATTGAAGAACTAAAGGCTCTTAAAGACATATACTGTCACAAAACTGAATAACAGCAGTCCTTTGCAAACCAAAACAAGAAAGACTATCCCGTTTACAGAGCAAATGCGCTTTTCATGTAATGTCTAGCCTCCGCTCGTTATAATAATCGGATAAGGTGACAGCTGCATGGTTTTGTTGTCCTGTGTGCGAAGATGGTGATGTGTGCATGTGTGTATGCTGGAGGCCCGAGCGCTCCAGAGCCAATGTGGTGTGTTGCCCGTGTTGCTTATGCTTTTTCAGGACGGCGGCCAAAGAGTACAGACGGAGGAAGAAGGACTATGTGCGGAGCTTAGAGATGCGCATCGCCATCATTGAAAACCAGAAGCAGAAAATGACAGAAGAGCTGGACAGTCTAAGGCAAATGTGCACTGGAAAGTCCAATTCAATTTAGTGGCACACTAGACCACTGATATCTGTTTTGATTCTGTTTTACTGTAAAATATTGTTGTGATGTGTGTGTTTTATATCTTCTGCGGAAATTTTACTGTAGACCAGCACTGCCTATTCTCATAAGGCTTTTTTGAAGATTTCATATTGACAATTGGATTATATCTTTCAAATATTTACTGTATCTACTTTAAGAGAAATATTTAATTTAATATCAAAGGACAGCGTATATGAGTAATTCACAAACACACCAGCTCCAAAACTGATATGAATATAGCTACTGTATATACTTACTGTAATAAATATAGGATAAACAGATTTGTGTTGTATAGATGAAGTGTTTTTGTGTTTATAGCATATTAGTCCATAGTTCAGTTCAAAAAATGTTACTAAATGCACCAAATATTATAACAAAAAATTCTTTTTTTAATAAATATATTCTTGAATCCTTCCTGGTATTTTTTTCAAGTAGTACAGTCCTTCAGCGTTTCCATTGAGACTATCAGCACAGTTTTATGTTTGTCTTCAGCTTTTGTTTAAATAAATTTATCTAGATCTCTAATGGGTGACGTTTTGTTGTTGATTTTTATGTGGAGAGATCTGTGTTTGGAAATGTTTTACAGTGCAGTTATTAATCACTTTAACTTCCTCTTCTTCTTTTTAGTACAGAATTACATTTAAATGTTTTCTGTGTATTCCATGATCATTTTAAAGATATTCCATGATAATTTTAAAGACATTTGGACTAATATAATAATACCGTCTTAGCATTTTAGCACATGAAATAGTGTATTTGGATTTCTTACGATTACTCAAGAGGCAAAAAGCAAGCCCGGTTATTAAAACATAACACGTGAAAAAAATTATTCAGACTCACCATGTGTTCATTTAAGTATTGGAATTTAACAAATAATTTCGAAATTTCCAAGGCAACTTTTACAGATACATTTTTACAGCCAAAAACAAACGACCTTTGTATCTGTGTGTAGACTCCCACTAGCTGCAGAGCAGTTTCCTAATCGACTGCGCATGCGCAGTATACCATCAGAGAGGGGCGACGCAGCTGTCTGACACCCTCAAGAAAGGATCAAAACAGACGTGTTACATTAGATTTTAGGAACTCGGTTGTTATTTCTAACAATATTTAAAACAACAAGCTTCCCAACATCGAGGAGACTGAGGAGACTTAACGCCAGGAAAATAAACCAGACTAAACCGAAACTAGTAACACAGTTACGCAGTCAGACACTAACGACTCAAGGTAAGATATTCATAACGTTACTTTTAACGGTATAAAATGGAGACCCTTAACTTACAGTGTTGCTGTAGCTGATTTTCATAGCTATATGAGTGTAACGTCAGACCAGATGATGACGTCATGGTAAATAAAGATGCGTTCTATGTTTCACAAATGGAAAAGAAAAAAGGTTTTTATAGCATGTAGGCTAGATTTATTAGTGAATACAATGTTGATATATGAGAGAAGCAGAACGTTTTCCTATACATGTACATATTTTCTTTTCTTTTTCTTTTTTCCCCCCCGTAATTTAAGTGAATATGTTTCTGCGTAGCCTTAATGCTAGTAATAACAATACCAGGGTAATACCATGTTTTTTTTGGATATGAACCAGTTAGTCTGGGAAGTACCTCGGAGTTTATGTACATACACAAATATGATGATCATGTAGTGCTAAGTTTATAGGAAAACTTATTCTATTACCATTTGATACTACCCTACTTTCATCATGGATAAATAATTTAAATAAATGCCTTAACCGCCTATAAAACGTCTTAGAAATCTACAATCAGTGGTGAGATCTGACATGTAATGACAGCACTGATATTAAGTCAAGTTTTCCATTCAAGAGCCTCGATTGTTCCTCCCACAGAGAATTGCACAGTGACTCCTCACACACCTTCTCTCATGCTCAAGCTTTCTGTCTGAGTTACTGTAGCCTACAGCTCATTCTGCTCAAGCACACACACCCTTCTGTACGAAAACACCTCTTAGCAGTCACACTACTATATAATTCACTCTTAAAGTAAGGTTATACACTAAAATATTATTTTATTGTGATTATATGCATAGTACAAAGTATAACTACTGGCTGACGAGAGACTCTAGTAATCTGTGTGAACAGTTATGTTGCAACTAGTTGCAAGTTGACTTAAGATTTGCGAAATAGTGTTGTTTCCAATTGTTCATTTAAATGAAATGGGCTTTGAAAAAACAAAACAAACGAGCAACATTACGGAGTACAAATGAATATAGTATAGACTGTACAGAGTACAAATGAGATATGACCTAAATCAGAGTCTGCTATGAATTTATTTGAGCAGAGCAAATGCAAGCCACTATTATTAGTTCATCATAAACGACTATTTAAAACAAAGCAACATCAACGAAATTAAAAAAAATCCATTATTGATTCTAAACTAAACACATGTCATTCTTTAAATACAGAACCGGTCTGATTCAATCAGAATGTGTTCTGACAAGTTAGGCTAATTAAACAGATAAGTAGCGTGGGAAACTAAAACTAGCTCTGTCAAAGTGTTTTCAACCGGTACATGTCTAGGTGCAATTTACTAACCCTAAGAAATTAAGTCAGTGATATATATCTATATTGCAGCTTGGCCTGATTAAATAGTGGTTACAGAGGCCACAACATGCAATGTTATCAAGCACAAAGGGAAATACTGAAACCACTGGAATGTTCCTATGATTATCTACCAGTTTGTGGCATAGAAAGTGCTGTTATTTTTCCAAAAGCTTTTATCAAGTTTCCATGTAAACAGATCAGTCCAATGGCTGCGTCGTGTGTGACCAAGGTGGAGCTGACAGTCTCCTGTGAAAACCTGCTGGACATGGATGTGTGCTCCAAATCTGACCCGCTGTGTGTCCTGCTCATGAACACATCGGGAAACCAGTGGTTTGAGGTCAGGTCACTTGTTGTGCACATAGTTCAGATATCTATGCGGATGCCTGGGCATATTTGGGAATGGGAATGTTTTGTTTCCTAGGTCGATCGCACTGAGAGGGTTAAGAACTGCTTGAACCCCAAATTTGCCAAGAAGTTTGTTGTCGATTACTACTTCGAGGTTGTTCAGAAACTCAGATTCGGGGTTTACGATATTGACAATAAAACCGTTGACTTGAGCGATGACGACTTCCTGGGTGAGTTCGAGTGCTCGCTGGGACAGGTAAGACCACCAAAGATCCTAAACATCCATGTTTTGAAGCCATTTTTACTCCGTGACATTGTCTGGTGTGTGTGTGTGTGTTTTTTCTACACAGATTGTTTCCAGTAGCAAGCTGACGAGACCTTTAGTGCTGAAGAACAAGAGACCTGCAGGAAAGGGAACAATTACGGTGAATGTTCATGATATTTCATCACATTTACTCTCTGTGTGGTTGCTAGACAATAATATTTTTCCAGAAAGTTGTTGTGATAAAAACACCAGCTTATTGTGGATAAATTGATGGTGGACTTTTTAAAACATAATACAGATTTTCACCAAGGCTGCATTTTAGTCAACAATACAGTAAAATCAGTAGTATTGTGAACTATTACTACAATTTAAAATAACTGCTTTATTTTAAAATGTAATTTATTCCGGTGATGTAAAGTTGCATTTTTGTTTAGCATCATTACTCCATTCCTTAGTGTCACATTGTCAGGGTTCGGCAAAGGGAGGAACTCAAGTGCAGACAGGAATCAGGTTACACAGAGGGTTTATTTACACAAAGGGGAAAACAAAACCCACGAGGGGGAAAACACTGACTAAGGTAAAGACTAAATAACTAAACAGGACTGGGCTGACAAGATAAACACTCACATGTACGAACACTCACATGTACGAACACTCACATGTACGAACACTCACATGTACGAACACTCACATGTACGAACACTCACATGTACGAACACTCACATGTACGAACACTCACATGTACGAACACTCACATGTACGAACACTCACATGTACGAACACTCACATGTACGAACACTCACAGTGTGGAACAATCTCAATTGAACACATATGAGGTACAATGAACCGACCAAAGACAGAGCACACTAGGAGATCTAAATAGGGGAACTAATTAAGACACGACAGGTGACACAGATACAGCAATCACGATAACACTAGGATAACAAGGGGGGCGGGGCAAGGGAACGAGACAACACAAGCACATGGCCCAAAGACAAGGCCATGTGCTTGTACACAAAACACGGGTCTGTCATGATCCTGCCTCAAGACTAGGAAAAATCAAGGACACGAGGGCAGAATCATGACACACATGGTATTTCAGAAATGATTCTAATATGCTGATTTGCTGATCAACACACATTTATTAATATTATTATCAATGTACAATGTTTTTATGCTAGTTTATATTTTTGTTGAAACCGCAATGCAATTTCTTTCAGGATTCTTTGACGATAAGAAAAAAAAACTTTTCAAAAAACTGTCACGTTTAAAGAATTGAATATGTCTTTACTCAATAAAACAATTATACAGTATACAAAAAGGAAAAATTTCTATATTTATATTCACTTCAGATCAGTGCGGAGGAAATCAAGGACAACAGAGTAGTGGATTTTGAGATGCAGGCCAGAAAACTGGACAAAAAGGTAAGACATGAGATGTGAGTTTGTGAATTTCCTTACTTTTAAACTGTAAGATGCATTCAGTGTCTAAATTTGGGTTTCCCTGCAGGATTTCTTTGGAAAATCAGACCCCTACCTGGAATTTTACAGGCAGACGGAAACAGGCTGGCAGCTTGCTCATAGAACTGAGGTGCATCTTGTGTTGTGTGTTGGTTTAGATGCGGTGCATTGACTCGTTAATGTTTATTATAAATGTTAATGGTTATCTTTTATACCAGGTTGTGAAGAATAACTTGAACCCTTGCTGGAGGCCTTTTAAAATCCCTCTACAGTCTCTCTGTGCAGGAGACATGGAGAAACCAATCAAGGTAGAGTCTGTGGTTACTGGCTGTTAAAACATTAAAACATTAAAAAGCTCTCTGTTGCTAACACAAGTGTCATATGAAAGGCTGGCCAATCTTTAATAGTTCTGGCTTGACCGTAGAGACGCTGTAAAACTCTGGCTTTGCTTTGCTTTGTCAGTCAGAGGGTGTTTGGTGGCTTACAATCAGTGTTCTTGACTTTGTGATTTTTCTTGCAAAAGCATCTTAAAGGAAAAGTGACTGTCGGAAAAAGAGCAGGTATTTTTCATCAGAACGGCTGTTTCATTTGCAAATGTGTGTGTGTCACTGAATAGCTGCTAGTTTGTCCTTCATAGATCTGTATAGAGCTATTCTGTCCAACTGTTGATTCCTGAATGAGGTCATTTCAACCCCTTTCACGTGTTGAAGTCTTCAGGGTTGTTCACAGGAAACAGTGGCATTCGAATCTGTGAATTTTAAAACCTCACCGTTTCATTTGAAAGGTTAAAGAAACCCTAACCAAATAGTTTCAAAAAGTAATGAATGAAAGGTGAGTTCATAAGGCTGAAGTTGGGGGGACCTTCTCTCAAACCCTATTATTTTGGATAAAGCATTGTGAAAAAGAAAAAAAAAACGTACATGTACATAAGCAGTAAAAGCATGATGTAAACGTATAACAAAGATTATATAACATATACATTATGCAGTTAAAATAATTTTTAAATTGAATATAATTTATTGTAATCAAACAGTTTTTTTTACTTATCAATTTTATTTTGTATTAAATATTTAAAGGTAACCGTTGAGTACAAATAAAAATATGATGATTTATGGCCATTTTTAAATGTTTAACTTTTTGAAAAATAAGATATATTTTTATTTTCTTCTGCATTCCACAAAACAGTTGTAAATACTGTTAAATATATATATATATATATATATATATATATATATATATATATATATATATATATATATATTATTATTATTTTATTTATTTTTCTTCAAATGACTGCTTTTCTCAGTGAAGGATTCAGAGAACACATGGCTGCTAAAATATTCTTCCACAACAGGTTTCGTCATATATCTAACCTTATGAAATGTGGAAAGTGGCAGGGTATCCAACATCTTTCATCTATTCATTCATTTAAAAACGTCCTGTGTGGTGTGCTGTTCTGCTGGTGTCTTACTCATTTTGAATGAAGAGACCAATAGACCTGTACTATGGTTCTTCATTCTTCACTTTTTGCATGACCTCTTTTGCCCTCTAGTCTCATTCCCTTCAGATCACTTCATGCTGTATTTTCAACCCTCTCTAGGTTGAATGTTACGATTATGACAACGATGGATCTCATGATTTGATAGGGATTTTTGAGACCAATATGAAGCGTCTGCAAGAGGCATCCCGCAGCGCTCCGGTGAGATGATCCTCAACGCAATGTTGATTTCATTACCTGATGGATTTCTGAATGGTCCTGAACTAAGGAAGCTGATTTTCTCCTGCAGGCAGAATTTGAGTGCATAAACAGTAAAAAGAAACAGAAGAAGAAAAATTATAAGAACTCGGGAGTCGTGAGTGTGAAGCTTTGTCAGGTACTGTGTCACATTAACACACTCGTCGGATTTTATTCTCAACGTTCAGTATTAAACCCAATGCAAACATTTCTAGACATGATTGTGTTTGCTGTCTCAGATTACCAGGGAATACACCTTTTTGGACTACATCATGGGAGGCTGCCAAATAAATTTCACTGTAAGTCATTAACTATTTTCACAAAAAATATAGGGAGTCCTTTTACATTAAACTACTATAAGGTTACAGTTAACAACAGAGCCCAAATATTTGTAACTATAATAACCAACATTCAGTCTTTGCAAACGTAAATTGCACATAATGCCGTTTTTTAATTAACTTCTAAATATTAAAATTGCTATTTGTTGTTGAAACATAATCATTCACACAGTGGCTGTCATAACTTGTTTCATAAAACACATGAAATATTTACGACATCACTAACAGGTAACAAGTCAAATATAATTAAGTATATAGTCTATTATATCTCAAAATGCTGACTTCATTTTTCTATTTTTTTTGTTTATCATAATAATATTGCATGTATTATGTATCTATAAAATAAATAAATTCCTTCATGTTGGAGCAATATGTTCAATTAAATGTTAAAAAAAGATTCTACATTTAATATTATAAATAAAAAGAAATATTTTTATAAAAAGAAATCATACTAAATAATAAATACAATATAAGTTATCCTTGTTTTATTTATTTATTATCTTTTTATTTATTTGTTTAATTTAGTATAGATAAAAAGACACATATTTGTGTAGAATTATATTTGCAGATAAAACATAGTATGTTATATTATGTAAATTCCATGTTGTAGTAATATTTTATCATATATATATTTCAAAAGCTAGATCAGTGCATTATTATAAAAACAATAATGTTAGCCAATAATAAATGCATTTCTATATTTTTATATAAATAATTTTTATATGATTATTTTGGATTATATTTGTTTATATTATGTCTCTATAAATTAAATTAATTTGCTGTATGTTGGAACAACATGTTATAATATGTATTATAAAATAATATGAATGCATTATTTATAAAAACAACAATAATAATACTAAATAAATTTTTTAGATTTTAATGAAATATTTTTTTATTATTTCAGTTATGATAAATAAAAAGACAGACATACATAGAACTATACTGTATATACTATGTCTCTATGAATTATATTCCCTCATGCTGAAGGATGGTAACTCGTGTCATCCCATCACATCTTTCTTCCAGGTGGGCATAGACTTCACAGGGTCAAATGGTGACCCCAGGTCACCCGATTCTCTACATTACATCAGTCCTCAAGGTGTGAATGAATATCTCTCAGCCATCTGGTCAGTTGGGCTCGTGGTCCAGGACTATGACAGGTACAAGGACACCAGCAATATATTTATTCACTATACTTTCAAATAAAAAAGCCATAGTTCTAATTCTTTCTTTCTTTTCCTGTAGTGACAAAATGTTTCCTGCGTTTGGATTTGGCGCCCAGATTCCTCCTTCATGGCAGGTAAATTAAATGCCATCTGCTGCTGTTGTTGTGAAAAACTCCCAGAAGCCTCAGTTTTACTAAAGGTTGTTTTTTTTTTCAGGTGTCTCATGAGTTCCCTCTCAACTTCAATCCCGCAAATCCGTTTTGTGCTGGTATGTCACAATATCAGACTTCAACCCTCTGGACTTGACAGGAAATGATGTGTATAAACAGCCGGTTGTATTTCTCTTCTTGTAGGTGTGGAGGGTGTGGTGGAGGCCTACAGGATGTGCCTTCCTCAGGTCAAACTTTACGGGCCTACGAACTTCGCTCCCATTATTAACCACATGGCTAGTTTCGCACAGCAGGCTTTACAGCAGAAGACAGCGTCGGTGAGATTCAACCCAAACCCAAATATTATATACACACTGACGCTTTATGTCTTTCTGACTCCGCCCTCTATCTGTTTCAGCAATACTTTGTCCTGCTGATCATCACGGACGGAGTGATCACAGACATGGACCAGACGCGTGGAGCTATAGTGGCCGCCTCCCGCTTGCCCATGTCAATCATTATTGTGGGCGTAGGCAAAGCCGACTTCACAGATATGGAGATTCTGGACGGAGATGATGGGCGACTGAGGTCTATCACGGGAGAACCGGCCGTACGTGACATTGTGCAGTTTGTGCCCTTCAGAAAGTTCATGAACGTGAGTGAAAAACCAGTGTGAGGAGTTTAGTAGACTAGCAACTTAGGCTTGCTCTTGCTTTGGCTTTTCCCTTTTGGGGACTCTTGCAGCTCTAGGTGCTTTCTAAGATCTGATCTTGGTTTATGATTGGCGTATAGATTCGGTTTCGGTGTTAACTGTGTTCAGTATGCATCTGTTCGTAAAAGGGTGTACGTTTACCGTATTTTCCGGACTATAAATCGCACTTTTTTTTTCATAGTTTGGCTGGTCCTGCGACTTATAATCAGGTGCGACTTATTTATCAAAATTAATTTGACATGAACCAGGAGAAATGAACCAAGAGAAAACATTACCGTCTACAGCCGCCAGAGGGCGCTCTATGCTGCTCAGTTCTCCTGCAGCAGTGTTAATTTCGTTGACGAAGACTATGACGAAAAATATTCGTCAACTAACCTTTTTCACGGACGAAAACTAAATAAAAACTAAATAAAAAGTCAGATATGATGACGAAAACGTGACGAAATATAACTGACACTTTAGTCAACGAATAAAAATGAGACGAAAATATATGGGAGGGACGAATGGAGAAGAGATCCAATCAGAGCGAATCTTTGAGGGTAGGTTGATCTATGCAGAAGCAGCCGAGCCATTTTAAAAAGCCGCGGCAAATGCAAGCGCAACAGCTAAACAAACGCAGCAGCAGTTACACAGAAAAGAGAACAAAGATGAGTTTCGAGGACGTTTTCATAACAGTTAAGTTGTTTACACAGGGAACTACACTGCAACCTTTTGAAATGCCATTGCGACCCAAATTTTTACGGGGTCGTAAATGTATCACTGATTATTTTTGTACCTACTTATGTGTAATGCTATGTGTTAATATGAGCATTTATTAAAACAGAAATGTGTATTTTAAGAATACGTTTTATAATGTGCTCCGAGCATTCAACACATCAAGTTGGCTTCAGCCCCGCGATGCAGGAAAGTTGAACTGAGCAGAGCAGCTGGTTACTCGCGTAACACTGAACCGAGCTCTCTTTCAGGACGTTTGTGTCCTCCTGCACCTGAACGAACAAATACAAATCGCATTTTAAATAAACATAAGAAAAAGAGCGAAAAGTGAAAGAGCTCAATTCAGCAGTGTGGTGTTCTGGTGTTCAGGGAGCAAGCAGAGACGCGTCTCAAAGTCTTCTTGCTTTTGTACCGACAACAAATACATACTAAATATGTCGAAATACCCGTCTTGGAAAGTGTGTTCGAAAAAGTCTGTAGTTATGTCTTCAGTGAAAGTAAAGAGTTGGAAAGAAATCGGATGCGTATTTTTATAATGGATGCATTTGTCTCTTAAAGTGACCGCGCCTAATTTACTAGCTCTGCTGCAGTGTCTAATGTATGAAAATGAAAGTAAATCACTCACTGCTCTTGATTGAATTACTTTGTAGTTTTAACAAGAATTTATCCAAAGTCAATCCAAAAATCAGATAGAATAGATTATATTGTTTTACTAGTGACTCAAAAAAAAAAAAATATTATGGACCTCAGCATGTTTTGCTTAAGTGTTTCTTTCTTTAATTGCTAATGCAACCTTTTCACACCACAGACTGAACCAAATTAAGCATTGCATCAGACATTATCAAGATGAATTTGTTGTTCTGACACAGTTTAACCCTGAGTTATTGTCATATTTTATTACCAATTTCTAAACTACAGCAAATAAACTGTGATATTGTAAGAAACGTTGAAGGTGTCTGAATACATTTTGTTTTGATTGTGTATGTGAAGACTATGCAGTGCTATTTTAAATGAACAAAAACAAACTTAAAAAAATGTAAACTTTGTGTAAATAGCACAAATAAAGAAACAGAATGAACATACAATACAAATATAATATAGGTGGTTGTCTATTTCAATAATACTGTACTTTATCTTGAAAGAATGTCATATGCATTGCATATCATTCAGGACGAATGCATATCTTTTTCAGAGAGCATGTATATTTTTCATTGAGAGCAGGCCTTATGTTTATTTTATAAATACCATTCCATAACAGACTGATGGAAACATTAAGTCAAATCAACTAAGTTGACTTTGTTCTACTAAAAAAAAAAACTAGACTAAGACTAAAAGACTTAAGACTAGACTAAGACTAAAACTCTTATGATATTTAGTCGACTAAAACTAGACTAAGACTAAAAGATTTCAGATGACTAAAATGTGACTAAAACTAAATGGTGTGTTATTCAAAAGACTAAGACTAAGACTAAATCCGAATTTGCTGTCAAAATTAACACTGTCCTGCAGTCTACACTGAAGACATAGAGCGCCCTCTCGCGGCTGTAGACGGTAATGTTTTCTCTTGGTGCTTGGTTCTTAATAAATGCAACTTATAGTCCGCTGCGACTTATATACGTGTTTTTCCTCGTCATGACGTATTTTTGGACTGATGCGACTTATACTCAGGTGCGACTTATAGTCCGAAAAATACGGTATGTGGACTCTTACATAGTTATCTCCCTCGGTGTGAATGAGCCTTAATGAACATGCAAAACCTTTTTCTTTTTTATAATAATTGTTTATGCCAGTAGACACTGAGCAAAGCCGAACACAACACAAATTTATATTTCTAATGTTTTAGTCCCATATATCTACCACATGTTATGGCTTGGAGCATCTCACCTGTGCCTTTGTGTTCATTTCATTTCAGGCGCCCAGGGAAATGCTTGCCCAATGTGTACTGGCAGAATTACCACAACAAGTCACGTCCTACTTCAGATATATAAACCTGTCGCCTCCACACGAGCCAAAACAATCATAGGCATGGACATGTAGGGCTCTCTTCTTTATCTGCACCTGACCCCCTGTCATGCGCCTGTCTGAATTATTTATTACACATTAACGCTTGTCACAGCAGTCATATTCATCTGCTTTATTGAAAGCAGCCATTGCTAATGCATGATTAGTAGTCACTGATGCTGTATTTGCCATTAACTGAGGGAAGGAAAATGTTGAATGTTGATCATACTCAAAACAGGAGGTTTTCCTGAAGCTTGATGATTTTATGCTGCATTCATGTCATATCTGAATGACAAAACTGGAGTCGTTGGACTCTGAAAGTTGTCGTTTCTGTGGCAACTTTCATAATTGGAAAAACAAATCCATGTCTGTTTAGTCAGTGGATAACTAGATTTTATTTATACAGTATTAAACCATGTTTTGGTTTAATGGTTTATATTGTGTTATACTTGGAGTTAATGATTTGAATGAATCCCATGAAAACCGTTCATTTAAAAAAAACACGGAATTTTGTAATGGCAACTAATTAAAATAAGTGCTAGTTACTAAAACTGAAATAAAAATAAATTCAATTTAAGCAAAAAGAAATATGAGTGCATAAAGAAATACTCAAACTAAAACTAAAAGAATAAATGCTAAAATTTATGTCAAAATGTTAATATAATAAATACAGTATGATACAAATATAATACTACCGTATATAAATAATAAAAATGCTACTGTGCCAAACCATAAATTCGTAAAAAAATGTTCATAACATTACATTATATTACATTATATTGCATATATTACATTGTATTGCATTCTATTGTTTTTCATCGTCTTGTCAAAATTTACAGCAGGGCATAAAGATGATAAGTGTGCATAACAGAAATACTAAAACGCAAAATATGAATAAATATGATATAAATATAATACTACTTTAAGAATAAAATTGCTACTGTCACAAACCATAACAGCCTAAAACATATTATACATATTTTTGCTGAAACATTGTATCATTATTATAAATTATTTTATAATTATATGAATTATTCAATGTAAATGATAGAAATTATTTTATCTATTTAATTCTAAAATTATATTATCTAAAAAATTTTGGTAATATAAATGCTAAAAGTGTCATTTGATCAAGTGCTCAAGTCCAAATAGTCATAAAATTGTAATAGTTTAATATTGGCTAATCGATAGCTGATATGATATGACATGATGGCAGAGTATGGTTTATGTTGTCTGCATTTGTAACTAACACTATGATGTTATTTAACCCCTCTCACCATTTGTGACCATGTGCTGCTCAAAGTCAGAAATACAATGACTGATGTTTCTCTCTCTCTCTGTAGTCTCCTAAAGAGGAGCTCTCCAAGTGTGTTCTAGCCGAGGTTCCTGGTCAGGTCGTCAACTTCTTTAAAATGATGAAGCTCCCGCCTCCGACGTCAAACACTCCAGTGGAAGCTCAGACCGGGCCGACACAGAACTGAAAGACACATATAACTCCACAGCTGGACATCATCGACCTGCCCATCTAACTTAAGGCCTTCTTAAAGAGACATACAGTACCACTTGATACATTTGTGTTGGTTTCAATTTCAGTTATTCATTTGTTTACTTTTTAAAAATCATTTAATATGTCTTCACGTGTTTTGTTCTGCCAAATGATCTTGCAGTCGTCTGTTATAGAGAGCGTTTGGATTTAAGTATCCCACTCTAAATGATCAGTTATTGAAAAATAAAAATAAAAATCGGGTATGGAGTTTAAGTTTAACGTCAACCTTGTTAGTGTTGCAGGTGAGATGACCGAATACAGCAATGGTATGAAGGCATTTATTTTTTTTTATCTCCAGTGTCATTCCCACTAACTTACAAAATTGTTTACAGTCTGCATTATCTCAATAATATTTTTGTGTCATTATCATTCTTATATTCGTATATTTGTATATGATTTTTTTAACCATTGCCTGAAAAAGCCATTTCTTCATAAACTGTGTCTAGTGCACAATATTATATTGATCACATTAATGTGCCTGATCTTTTGCAGTTTCTACACAGAAAGTCGTGCATGTATGTTTGATTTATATCTAAGGATAGCATGTGGCAGCTTTTTACCTGCCATGTTTTAATTTTAGCAGAAAGCACTTGCAGCTAAAGCCACTGAGGAATGGTGCTCAGATCTCAATCTATAAAGATGCAAGCCATTGATACTGACGTCTGGATGAGTCAGTCCTGTTATGTGCCTGAATGCACTATGCATTAATACAATAATAGTACCGGTAATATGCTCAGGTAATCAGCTTTTTGAATCAGTATTAACCATTTAAGATGCAAATGATGTTTAGTTTGCTTTACATTTGATCTGTAACAACACATCGTGCTCAATTAGTGCTGAGAGGAGTATAATTAAATCATCTTAAAGGTAATTTAAATAAAACTGTTTTTGTTTCATCAGATACGGTATCATAATGTAATGTGTCAGCTCAGCAGTTGCTGATATGCCTGTAGCATGCCTTGTTTCACATACAGTAAATAAAACACCAAAAAGTGGATTGTGATTTTTTTTGTGTGTGCAATTTTATTAAGGTACAATAAATAAAGATGACAATGAAACTAGATTATTAAATATTTTATTTTTATTTCATGAAAAACTTGCAAATTGCACAGGCCAGGAAACCCATCCACTGTGACACTGCCTATCGATCTATCTATCTATCTATCTATCTATCTATCTATCTATCTATCTATCTATCTATCTATCTATCTATCTATCATAGATGGATGTACTGTAATTAATAAATGTGTGGATGGATTAATGGATGTTTTAGGAGGTTGGGATGGATGGATGGATTTTCAACTCTTTTTTTCTGCTGCTTGAGCCTGCAGGAAAGAGAAGTGTTACCGTTATTTCAGATCGCTCAACTATTTATATGCAAACGTTTAATCTGTATTACTGATCAGATCATTTTCAGATCATCACACACACCCTGAGTTTCTCCAGTAATCCTCCTTTCCCAAAGCCTCCAAAAGCACGTAACATTTTCGGAGTGGGTGGTTTTTGTCCGAACATTGCCAATCCCTTCTTCTTTTCTCCTTCATCTTTGACGGGAGCAGCTTTGCCTTTGGCCTTCATCAGTTTCCTGCACAGAGAACGAATCATCCTTTATTGTAGCTCCTGCATTTATCTATTAAATCTGTTCTTGGAGAAACGGTGCATGTTGTAGGACCGTGACCCTCTGACTCACCGTCCCTTCCTGGCCAGCACTTTCTGAGACTCGGGGTAATGGACCAGGATGTCATTGAGATCTTTCTTATCCAGTACGAAAAGGTTGGCGAATCCGTGAGCAGCAACATTTGCTGTTCTCCTGTTGCCTCCATCTTTTGCAGACTGTAAAAGACTGAAAATAAATAGTTTTTTGTTTTAGGAACTCTTATTTATTATTGCACTAAATTTCAATCAGTATATATATATTTTTTTTCATCAATGATGCATTCATTTGATGTGATGTTGCAGTAAAGACATCTATAATGTTATCTAATTAAATTGTTCAATTTTATAAAATTACTGTTTTTAATGTATTTTTGACCAAATAAATAGCCTCAGTTAGATTTTACTTTTAGAAACATAAAAAAAAACATTTAGACCACACATTTTTGACAAGTATCCTATATAGATTATCTTTCAGGTACCTGATCTCTCCGAACACACAGCCTGCTTTCAGAGTCACAAACACAATCTTATTGTCCGGTCCACCGATGACCTGCACCTCTCCGGCTTTAATAATATACATTTCTCTCCCAATGTCACCCTGCATGAAGCGACGGAAGACATTTGCTCATGATAATTGTCTGAATCACTTTGTGAAATCAATGTAATATCAGATCTACATGGCTGATTATATTTGATGTTCTCACCTTCTTACACACAAAGTCTCCTGGCAAGTACACAATGGATTTCAGACGCAGTAACATGTCCACAAGCATCTGGCTGTCACAGCCCTAGAAAAATACGTTTGAAATAGCAAAAACTTGAAATGAAATCAATCCCTCACTTGTTTTCCCTTTTTTCCCCACACTTGTTATCATTCTAACAGGGATTTACTTCATTGAAGTGCACAAGAATAGATTAAATAGATGCCACCAGTAGGAGGCAGTGGAGTTTTCCCCCGCTGTTTTTAGAGTGTTGCTAAAATGCGTTTTAGCCTTTAGCACTTCTGGTTCCACTGTCCTGAAGTGTTTTTTCTTTTCTTTTAATGAATAATTTTCTATTTTGTTTTGTTTTAGTGCTGGACATGTTATTTAGGCTCCAAAACACATCCAAGTTGCATTAATTTGTGAATATTATCATTATAAAAATGTGTAAGAATCATAAACTTTTGGTCGCCAAGCTTATTTTCTGTAATAATCCAGAATCCAGTGATGCAACGTAATAATCTAAAGCCTAATGTAAAAAACCCTGTTGGGTTGAATCATCAAAACAATAAAAGATTGAAAAAGCTTAAAATAAAAAGGTTTTACCCATTTGTCAATATGAGTTTTTAAACATTTAGAATATAATAAAATTTAGTATGATCACGTTTTCATTTATATTTTAAGTACAGTTCAGAATATTAAGTTATGTTGAATGACAATAGAACATTATATAACCAATATTTTAGCATTTTATTTTCACAAAAACATAAGACTGTTTACTTGATTTAATATGCTTTTTATGCATATTAAAGTAAAGTTAATTTAAAGCGGACACCAAAATTGGATGTTTCGTATTTGACCCACATGCAACACTCCATAAATGTCAATATTAGCAAATTTTTTACTTTATATATTTCACTGACATTATTAAGTTTTACCTTGAAGAGGTCGATCTTCTGGAAGGTGGTGAGGTTGATGTCCACAGCGATGGCTGTTCTCATCACCAGAGGCATCTTTTCTAATAACTCCGATTCATCTGTGGAAAAACAGATTTTTTTTTTTGCATTTTGCATTTAGATTTATTGTAACTGTATAAACGATCATCCCAAAACTAGCTGTTTTAATCAAGCACTTTTATTAAGAATAACTCTTACCCAGCATGCCCTGGGAGTCCCAGGTGTAGTTGTACCAGGTGCGTACTCTGTTCTGCACCAGCTTTGGGATGGTGTAGGTGTTCATATACGCCACACAGGCGTCCATAGACGCGCGGAAGTAGGTCTGTCCCGCCGTAGCTGCTCCGATGACATCTCTCATCTGGGTTTAAACAGATTTTGATCAGTGCTGTGAAGTTATTATTCTGGGTCATGTGTTATAGTATTATTTAACTTACCTGTCCAATCAAGCTAGAGAAGACGAAGACTCCTGTGAAGAAGTTGACCAGCTGGAAGATGATCTCAAAGAGCGTATGGGGCTCGGGGAGACCTCCGATAGTGATCAGCGTCCGAGTCGCAAAATAATAACAGCGGAGATACCTTGACAAAAAAAAAGGACAATATTTTCAGTATAATATTTATTTATATATTAATATTTTATTTTGAATGTATTTAAATGTATTGATTTTTAAAGGGCATAAAAAAAATATATATAGTATAATTTAATAATTAAGTATAACACTGTAATTCAATTTTAAATAAAGTAAATTTTAATTTATTAATAGCTACTTTTTACGAAATATATGAAATAATTGAAAAAAATAAATAATTATAATTCATACGCATTTCCTTTTCCATCATATGTCCATTTTGTGCTGCCAAGCCCTTCGTATTCTGATGCTACATAGTAAAGGCAGGAGTTTAAATGGAGACAGAAGAGCAGATATCCAGTAGTGCGGCCAACTCTGAAAAAAAAACAAAAAAAAACAGCATTACTATTATTATTATTGGTCAAACATAAAGAATAGTAGATTAGCATATAGAAATCACACATGCCTCCAGATATACGCCTTAGCCATGACGCTTTCCAGACGATCGCTGAACTCAAAAAATGATTGATACTAAAAAGAAAGAAGGAATATGTACATTAAATAGAGCTCATTACACAGTACACTAAATAGTAATGTACAAAACTGTAGTGGAGAACTACTGTTATTGTTAACTAAAACTATTAAATCATTTCCATTAATTGAAATGAAGCTAAAATAAGTTCAAACAAATATTAGATTAAGAAAATTAATTAGAAATGTTGTCTTAATTGTCAACGAACTGAAATAAGTTACGTTTTAAAATTAATAAAACTAAAACTGAAATGAAAAATTGTTTTTTTTAAAGGGATCCTCCATCCCACAATGAAAAGTTAATTAATTAATTACTTATAAAAGGTATCAAGCGGACGAGAATGTGCAAAGAAAACAAAAATAACGACTTTATTCAACAATTCGTCTCTCTGCATCACAGTAATGCTATTTTGGAGAATATCAGCTGACGAATTGTTGAATGAAGTCATTATTTTTGTTTTCTTTGCATATAAAAGGTATTCTCGTTGCTTCATAACTTTATGGTTGAACCACCGATGGCAAATGGACTATTCTGATGATCTTTCATATTTTTCTGGATCTTGACAGTGTAATTTACTTTGCAGTCTATGGGACATTCACAAGCCTCTCGGTTTTCATCCAAAATATCTTGAATGGTGTTCTGAAGACATGGGGGTCAACAAAGTTTAATAACATGGGGTAAGATATTAATGACAAAATTTTCATTTTGGGGTTGAGTATCCCTTTAAATGAAAGCTATTATTAAAGCTAAAAATGAAATGAAAACTGAAAATCAATTGAATAAAATGAATTTCAGATATGCATAATAATGAAATAAATAAATAAATAATCTGAATGAAAGAAAACAGATTTGGCTGGGTGAGTAACTGACCCGCATAAACCGGTTCATCCTAAAGATCGACGTAAACCCAAAGTGGAAACACAGCAAATCAAATGGTATGATGCTTATCAGGTCTGTCTGTTGAGAGAAAATATCATCAAATAAAATAAATATAATATGCATATTTTTAAATATACGTTTAATTTTATTATTATTATTATTTTTATTAATCGTAGCCTATATATCATTTTTACTCACCTGAAATCTGGCAGATTCCCTGTACCTCCGTTTTGCCATTATTCTGTCTTTCTGAGGAAACAAATGTGCAGGTTTTTGAGTGGACGTCCTAAGCCCCTTTCACACTGCCATTCCGGCAAATACAGGGGTAAAGTGTTCCTGCAATTGTTCCCTGGTCGCTAGATTTGGAACTTTCACACTGCCAGTGATAACCCGGTATATGTGCGTGCTTTTATACACAACCCTTGAAGATCCCGTAACGGCACGTGACATCAACGCGTGACGTGTAATGTACGAGTCGAAAACGCTTGGCACGTTATACTTTCACTGAAGCAAGCAAACGATCTCTGCGTCAGCGCGGAAAGTGAGGAACTAAACTGATCTCTGCTTCATTACAGTTTGAACATGTGTTTTCGTCGCGAACGTTGATCTTCCCTCAAAACAGCCGGTAAAAGAGTCGCGCGATAACGCACGTAATCACTTCTATACGGAATTAGATCTGGCTTTTGTTCACACAGCGCTCGTCCCGGGTCGAACCCCGCAATGTTACTAGGTCCCCCGACCTGGGTTCAATTCGGTAATCAATTCCGGGATGTGGTTGCTTTCACACGGAAGACGAACCGGCAATGTTCCGGAAATATTGTGGGTCCGACGTGCAGTGTGAAAGGGGCTCTATTGACACAGCTCCAAAAGTGTCTATACCAAGATCCACTTACTATGATGTCTCCTGCTTTCACAAACTGCAAGCGCGGCTGAAACATGGTGATATCTACGATGTTCACAAGGTCTGCCAGGATGTCAAAAAAGATCCAGAAGGGGATGGTCCCAGGCGTGTGGTACGGGAAACACAAACGTGCTGTGGCCAGCCAAACGTTGTAGTTAAAAGCGATTGTCACGACACTCAGCCATTTAATATACCGCCGATCTAGAAGGAAGAACAAACATGTGTAGGTCAGTGTTTTGTACTTCAAGGGCATCTTCGGTTCTCATAGTGTCATACCTGTGAAAGGGTCAATGGTTGTCCCCAAATATGCGTCCATCATGTCTTCGAAAGGTTTGAGAAGTGCATCTATGCACGTGCATTTGATTTTTGGGCAGATGGCTTCAGCCGCCTCCTTATCGGCCTTCTCCTTCTCGGCTTTCAGCTTTTCCTCTTTCTCTTTCTTTTCTTTCTCCTCTTTTTCTTTCTTCGCCGCTGCTTTCTTAGCATCCTCCTCTTTTTTCTTCTGCTCGGCCTCTTCTCGTTTTATTCTCTCCGCTTCCTGCTTTCTGATCCAGTCTTCCTTTCGGTAAACCGGTGCTGGATATCAACAAGTAGACTAAAGTTTAGAAGAGTACAAACCTCTAACCTGGAAAATCCAAGTGGGAGCTAGTTTTTCATGTTTTTTTGATGGATAAAATTGGTCATTTATAAGCATTGCATGGTCCAAGTTGGTGTAGATGGTTGATAAGATTAAAGAGTTAGTTCAGCCAAAAATAAAAATACAGTTTAAGATATTTTAAATTTAGCCCGAGAGCTTTCTGTCCCTCTATTGAAAATGTATGTACAGTATACTGTCCAAGTCCAGAAAGGTAAGAAAAACATCATCAAAGTAGTCCCGGACTACTTTCGATGCTTCAACAAATTCTGACTGACCCTCTGACGTCACATGGACTACTTTGATGATGTTTTTCTTATCTTTCTGGACATGGACAGTAGACCGTACACACAGCTTCAATGGAGGGACTGAGAGCTCTCGGACTAAATCTAAAATATCTTAAACTGTGTTCTGAAGATGAACGGAGGTCTTACGGGTTTGGAACAGCATGAGGGTGAGTCATTAATGACATAATTTTCATTTTTGGGTGAACTAACCCTTTAACTATCAGCTGGTTTTGATCTGGCAGACAGCAACAAACCAGCAATATTTTCCAAAGGCCACTTTAAGCTAGAATAACCTGGTTCTTCCAGCAGGGTAAATAAGTCAAACTGTAAGAAAAAAAATCCTTGAGGAACAAAAAAATTTGAAACACCTCCTAGATTACATTACTGATGTATTGTCTTGTAACAGCAGGATTCAGAGAGACTTTACTCACTGATTGGTGGGCTGCGCTCTGGGGACGAGGAGTAGGGGTCTATGACTTTCTCCTTAAAAAGCTCGGTCCTCTCCCGTAGTTTCCTTACGATGTCTCGCAGCTGGTCGTCACAGAATCTGTTGATGACGAAGGGTGGAGTTGGTGTTGATGGTGCATCCTCACTATGTGAAAAAGACACATAGGAAAAAGGGGGCTTAATTATGTAAAAATCACTAGTAGTAGTAACAGTACTA